>NC_136265.1:134296849-134456849 GCF_964187855.1 Myxine glutinosa | reverse complement strand
ACGGCCCGGGGATAAGATGTTGTGTTTGCCGAGCGGATGGCCCCGCGGTCGTACAGTTACCCCGACTAACCCGATTCCCGAACGTTGGCCGGATCGCGCCACAGATATTCAAGAGGGAAAAGACTAAGGCGACACGGATGTGAAGAAGAAGCAGACAAAAAGGTTGGAAATACGAATATAATTTATTTGCTATTTACAGGCTCAAAATAACCAAGGAAGAAGGAAAGATAAGAAAATAATTTACAGAAGATTTTAGACACAGTGCAACCTAGCTTATACAAACTTAATTAACCCAGGGACAGAACAAACAAAACAAACTCACGTACACAAGAAGGGTGGAACGGCAGGAGGTGGATGGCTGGAGGGAAAGGAAGGTCCAAGGATGCTGCAGCTCGATCGGCGCGTTTGGCAGCCGCCGTTCCTTCGCGGCCCCGCTCAAACTGCCGTCCAGGCCCCGCGCTGCTGTCGTTGTGGCTGCGGCTGCTCTGGGGACGTCACGTGCTTTGCCAGGACTCGTCTGGTCCAACCACACAACTGAACAACGTGCTTGCTTCTTGCCCAACTCTCTTGCTTGGTCCAACTTTGGCGAGCAAGGCGACGAATAGCAGGCTTTGTGCTTCCCTGGACGATCTCTCTGGATGATCTCCTTTGGACAAGAATCGCTGCTGGATGATCTCTTTTGGACAAGAATCGCTGCTGGATGATCTCCCTTCTCTCTTGCAGGACCTTGCGCGCGCACTTTTTATAGCGCCTCCGGCGATCAAGCCGCCGGCCTTTAGGACACGCCCATCGGTGTGCTCACCTCGGCCCTGATTGGTCGGCATGGCCCTCTAGCTCCGCCCTTGATGACGATGGGTGGGCACGCCTTTCTTCCCCGACCCGAGCACATGTTCAATGGTGGTTTTGGAGGGGATGTAATTGGCAATCGACGCTTGGCAATGATGAAAGGAGAAAGTGAAAGGAATCTACTCTATTTCACTTGGTGCAATGGAGTGTCATCTTAATGGGAGACAAGGCCTTACCCTAATACACATAATAAAGATATAACTATCAACCAGGGGGAAATCTATTATTGGCTGACGTGTATGCTTTATGGACTAATTATGGGACGCCCTTTGACCTTTACACAACACTGGAGGCAGGAGGGTCCAGAATTAAGCAATATTAATAAAACACACAATAAAAAAATACAATCCTCATAATCCACAACACTGCACCCTCCTCCTTTTAGGCACGTCCCAGGCCTATAACTTTAACTTAGTGTGACACGTAGGTGTAGTTCCCTCTACATTTAACCTGACCCTGAGTGCGACAGTTTTAAAACATAAATAAATATGTCCCGCTGCTCCATTGCACCCTACAGAACAGACTCACGCCCACAGCTAACCTAATTGCGGAATGGTCTTCAAACTATACACTGACGGTGGGGAGCATTATTTACAATGACTTTACTTTATTTACAAAACTAACCCTGGACCTGTGATTGTTCTTTTGGGGGGGGGGGGGGGGGGGAAGACAGTCTGCTCTGCATCAATGCACCATTAAAGCACCCAAAATGCACCAACACACCCTCAAGCACCAATCGGTGCACAGTCATCATTGTTCATGAATAAAAAATAAAAACAACAACCCCTAACCCTGCAGGTGGTCTCTTGCTCTTCGGCTCCCTCTGCTGGCTATTATTATTTTCCTGGTGTCATCTTCCTTTGCTGGCGGCCTATTTGCACTTAAAATGAAATGCACCCAACGTGTCCATTTTTATTAATTTATGGCCCATAGGGGCCGACTATGTATGGTTCACCTGTGGGGAATCGGTGCCCTATGGCCAAGGTCCGCCAGCAAGATTTCGGGCCCTCATGGCCGGTTCCAGCAGAGGGGCCATGCCCCAACCCATGGGGTCCATCAGTGGTGCTCTCACTGCTCGGCCACAGACATGTGGTCCATAATGTGGTGCATCGATGCAGACAGCTGGTTCTGGGAGTTCCGGGCGCACAATGGCAGACTCACGCACGCTCCCCTCGGCGCCCAGTGGCGCACAGGTCCTCTTGTGGGAGACAAAGGGGGGGGGGAGAGACAGATGAGCGAGGGTTAAGGTCGCAAGGGTACACATCAATAAGGCAATGCAAGGTGAAGTGCGTACGGAGAGCGAAGTGAGAAAGCTCGTCCCTACCGTACGTCACCCCCCCTGTCACCTACTCTACCCTTGCCCTTACCCCATATTTACAAAATCTACACATTTACAAATATGTCGCTACCGTCACGTCTTCCCCATATTTCCCCCACACCAAATTCGTCACCACAATCCCTCTAACCAAAATTTGCCATCACCCAATTCATCATCAATCCTCATAAGGAGGAAGAGATGGAACATCAGCACAATGTCACACCCACGTCATGATGCGTCTCACAATCCAAACATTTGCATCAAAAATAATAAAACATGGCATGGCGTGGAGGTACGTCATCCCAGGTGAGTGGATGCAGATGGTGCGAGGAGACTTCAATCCTAACTATCCTCTAAATGACTTTAACACACTTTACACTACCCGGGGTCTTTCCCTGCAAATCAATTGGCCAACTTACACAATGGGTTCTAAAAACCAATTCCCATTGACCAAACTGTGGTGCTTCTCAATTTGGGGTCTCACTCCCCCGATGCAACTCCCTGTGCCCTTGCACAATTTCAGGACTGGGGCGTGTAGCTCTCCCAGCAGGTCTACCCACCTGCACACCTCCACCACTGCAGTTGCCACCCGAGCTTACCTAGCTCCTCACCCTAACCTATCTAACTGGGGAAGGTCCCTCCTGGCTCTGTCACCCCTCGGTGCCCTCTGGCACTGGGCTACCCGGGTCCGTCCTCCGGATCCTCGGGCCCCATCCACAACAACTCTACCGGCTCCCAGAGCCCACCTGCAGCCTCACCTGGCCGACATCCTCACAGTGGTGGAGTGCCCAAACCAACTACACACACTAACAGGCTACACGCCCAGCCATTTCCACAACACTAATGCACCCATCCAAACACCATTCTTTCACCCGCACCACAGATGCCAATATCCAACCACAATTTACCTATATCCTCTATCTAACACTTACACTACCCTCCCCGGGTATTCGTGATGGGGGTCCATCCTTCCCCCATTCACACCTTCGCACCATCCACTCCACTTCATAGTTTCCACCATACTCACTCCACGACCATCCATTCCAATACTCCATATATTCCACACTCCATGTATTCCACACTACCATTCTCCATACACCTGTCGTTGCACACCTGTGCAATCACACCTCGTGCCACCTGCACCCTCCTTCCTCCCAGGACCATTCGGTCAATACAACACTCATCACCATCACTCACTCATACACTGCTCCATACACCTGTCCAGTTGCACACCTGTGCAATCACACCTGTTCCTCACACTTTTCACAATACACTTCCGAATACACCTCCAACACTCACACGGCATCATCTAAACTACCTGTTGCCCTGCTAACTTAGTGCTCCCCATCTTCCCTTTAAACTAAGCACATACCACGTCATTATCATCCACTCTAATCTACCTGCGTCCCCACTACAGGTACCATTGTCACTAACTAACCTTAACGTTACCTAAGGTCATCTTCTCTAGATCCCTACCGTTATATCCTAACCCTCCCGGGCTAGTTTTCACTGCCATAAACCCCATAAATCTAGTGCTCCTTTGCCCCCGTTGTGAGAGATGGCAGAGTTGCCATCCCACCACATCGGGTATCTTCTCCTACCAATTTTGCTCACCAAATTCCAGCCAATCAAAAATTTGCCAATCTGCCAATCGTCTGCCAATCCTCACTCTGCCAATCATCAAATTTTGTTTTTTTCTAATTTCGGGTCCAAAACACTATCCTCATCATCACAGTCTACTCACTAGTGCCTCTCGGTGTGCCAATTCACTTCTAAAGCTCGGCTTCGTACAGCCGAGCAATGAATGCGGGTTCTTTGGTGCCAGCGGCTGGATAAGTCCGGCACTCGGTGCAGGGAAGGAGGTTTACCCGGGCCGAGATCCCACGCACCACCTCGGCACGGAGCCATCCAATGGCCCGATCTCGACCTGCCGGAACGCCTCAACAAAAAGGGGTCGCCATGACGACCCTTCCTATCGGGCTGCCCGCTCCGCCTAGTGGAGCACGGACGCGGCCGTTCAAAGCGCGGCCCGGCGTGGATCGCATATGGCGATTCTTTCGAAACCGCCGTGGTTCGGATCCCCGCTGGTCCTCGCGGCACGCGAAGCTGCCCGGCGTGCACCCAGGGCCCGAATCGGCTATAAGTCGCTCTAACCGCTAACCCGGTTACCGTCGATGCTTCACCTGCATGCTCACACGCATACGCTACCCCTTTCACCCTCACCGAGCTCGGTGCTCCAACGCCGCCCGTACACCCCGCATACTTCGTCATTGTACTCGTTCTTTCGCTCACAGACTTGGTCACACACCTGACCACCGCACACCTTTGCACCCACTCGTCGTTCGCACACCTCACCAACACACCTCTTCGCGCCCCCTCCTCGGTCACCTCCTCGGTGACAACCACAGGTGTGCTCTCACTTGCACACCCAACCACGTGCCTCACTACTAACTCAAGTGTGCATTCCCACACGCGCTCTACCATTCCAGGTGTGCATCCTTCCATTCCAGGTGTACATCCTCTCTCACCTGCCACAACCAACTCACGCTCCGTGTCACTCTTACTACTTTCACCTCCACTCTTGACAGCGCACTCACCCTTACTCTCGACAGCGCACTCTTTCCTCATGCACCTGTCCGTTACACACCTTTCTCGCGCACACTCTTGCGCACACTCTCCCGTAACACTCACCACAGGTGTGCATTCTCCCTTACTTTTGACAGCGCACTCTTTCCTCATGCACCTGTCCGTTACACACCTTTCTCACGCACACTCTCTCGTTACTCCCTCCATAACACTCACCACAGGTGTGCATTCTTCCTTACTTTTGACAGCGCACTCTTTCCTCATGCACCCGTCCATTACACACCTTTCTCGCGCATCCTCTTGCGCACACTCTCCCGTTACTTCCTCCGTAACACTCCCCACTACGCGCTTCCATGTGCTCCCTCGCACACGCGCAACAACCAACTCACTCTCGACGGCACACTCACTCCTCGGCGCGCACTTTTTCCTCACACACCCCAGAGTCGGACATTCTCGCACACCTCCTCTTTCGCACACCGTACCTGTCGCACACTTCACCAACGGCCTCTCACGAACGCCCGGATCCAAATCAACCCCCAAGCCGACTGAAGCTCCCCTCACATCATATGCATTTCCGAATATATCGCCACTCACCTTGGCACCTCGTCTCCGCACCTCCTTCACCACCTGCAAACTCTTTATTTGGTTAGTGAGCACAACATCACGATTTGAGCACCGACCTTGTACATATTCCATCACCACCTCCTGTATTTCTCTCTTAGTTTCTGTCCGTCTCTTCTTAATTTCACTCACCTCCTCTTCCACTTCCTCTAATTTTTCCTTTACCTCCTTCATTTCCCGGTGCGTCTCCTCTATCTCTTCCTCTAACGCTACCTTGACCGTCTCTATGTGCGTCCTCACCTCCCGGTCCTTCGTCTCCATTACTTCTGTCACCTCGTCCAACCTCGTTGTCAGTCCCTCACATACCATCTGACATTGCCTCTTCGTCGCTATCAACTCGTCTCTGATGTCTTTTTGTGTCGCTTTTAACCCTCCTAATACCGCAGTGTTCTTTTGTACCTGCTCCACTAGTTCTTTTTGTCCCACCGTCAGCTGTTCCACCTCCTCCGTCAGGTCCTCTATGCCCCCTTGTAACTTTGCCGTCCCATTTCTCACCTCTTTCTCCATACGCTTTTCACCTCACTTTACCTCCTCGCATACCCCCAAGACCTCCTCACTTACACCTCGTCATATCTCCTCCTTCATCTCCTCCATCTCTTTTGTAGATGCCACTCTCATCTGTCCTAATTCATCCCTCTGAGCATCCAATTTACTTTCTAACCCGATTTTCACCTCCTCTATCTGGTTCCCCATCCGTTTGATTTCCCGGGCGGATTGCTCCCCTACTTCCCGCAATTTGCCTTCCATCCTATCTTCTAGCCCCCTTCACCCATTTTTCACCCCCTCTATCTGATTCTCCTGGGCAGCCATTCTATTTTCCACCCCCGTTAACCCATGATTCACCCCTTCTATCCCATTGTCTAACCCCTCAAATTTATTGTCTAACCCCTCAAATTTCTGGTCTAACCCCTCAAATTTAGCTTCTAGCCGTTCCCCCATTTCTCCCATTTTGCCCCCCATTTCTCCCCCCAATCGCTCACTATCAGCCCTCGCTTCGTCCCTCATTGCCCCCATTTGGCCCCTCAATCGCTCACTATCAGCCCTCGCTTCGTCCCTTAATTGCTTACCCATTTTGTCCATAAGGGCCCCCATTTGCAGCAAAAAAAGGTTCGAATCCACCGGCGGCGCTGCTACGGTCGCGGGCGCGGTCGCCGTGGCCATGTGTGAGGCGCCATTTTGCGCGCCCGTAACCTCGTGCGCGAGAGTGCCATTTTGCGCGCCTAAAACCTCCTCAACCACCTCCTCATTGCCCTCCTCCCCATACATTTCCCCCAGGTCCTGGGTCTATTCTACCCCGTCTATCTCTCCCACCGACATCCCGTCGCCTTGACCAGCCATGGCGCGATTTCAAAATTCGGGTTTTGTAAAACAAAACAAATTTCAGTAGCTCATAATTTTGAGCGCGTTAAGCGCGCTTCGGGTCCGTTCCCGCTCCCGACACCAATTGTTACGGCCCGCGGATAAGATGTTGTGTTTGCCGAGCGGATGGCCCCGCGGTCGTACAGTTACCCCGACTAACCCGATTCCCGAACGTTGGCCGGATCGCGCCACAGATATTCAATAGAGAAAAGACTAAGGCGACACGGATGTGAAGAAGAAGCAGACAAAAAGGTTGGAAATACGAATATAATTTATTTGCTATTTACAGGCTCAAAATAACCAAGGAAGAAGGAAAGATAAGAAAATAATTTACAGAAGATTTTAGACACAGTGCAACCTAGCTTATACAAACTTAATTAACCCAGGGACAGAACAAACAAAACAAACTCACGTACACAAGAAGGGTGGAAAGGCAGGAGGTGGATGGCTGGAGGGAAAGGAAGGTCCAAGGATGCTGCAGCTCGATCGGCGCGTTTGGCAGCCGCCATTCCTTCGCGGCCCCGCTCAAACTGCCATCCAGGCCCCGCGCTGCTGTCGTTGCTGCTGTGGCTGCGGCTGCTCTGGGGACGTCGCGTGCTTTGCCAGGACTCGTCTGGTCCAACCACACAACTGAACAACGTGCTTGCTTCTTGCCCAACTCTCTTGCTTGGTCCAACTTTGGCGAGCAAGGCGACGAATAGCAGGCTTTGTGCTTCCCTGGACGATCTCTCTGGATGATCTCCTTTGGACAAGAATCGCTGCTGGATGATCTCTTTTGGACAAGAATCGCTGCTGGATGATCTCCCTTCTCTCTTGCAGGACCTTGCGCGCGCGCTTTTTATAGCGCCTCCGGCGATCAAGCCGCCGGCCTTTAGGACACGCCCATCGGTGTGCTCACCTCGGCCCTGATTGGTCGGCACCGCCCTCTAGCTCCGCCCTTGATGACGATGGGCAGGCACGCCTTTCTTCCCTGACCCGAGCACATGTTCAATGGTGGTTTTGGAGGGGATGTAATTGGCAATCGAGGCTTGGCAATGATGAAAGGGGAAAGTGAAAGGAATCTACTCTATTTCACTTGGTGCAATGGAGTGTCATCTTAATGGGAGACAAGGCCTTACCCTAATACACATAATAAAGATATAACTATCAACCAGGGGGAAATCTATTATTGGCTGACGTGTATGCTTTATGGACTAATTATGGGACGCCCTTTGACCTTTACACAACACTGGAGGCAGGAGGGTCCAGAATTAAGCAATCTATCTATAATGCCAGTAATCTCTGTGTGTCTGTCTGTGACCGCTGTTTCTCGACAACCACGGGTCCGATATACTTGAAACTTGCCAGGTATATTGCTGGGGACCCGAGGATGTGCCTTTTCAAGGTTTCATATTAATCGGACAAGTAGTTACCGAGCTATGTCCAAAAAACGATTCAACCAATCAGAGAGCAGCGAGCTATCACGTGTGCCGAACGTGCCGAACAGACTCTGCCTCGGACGGCACATTTGAGAGCGTATTCATTTATTTCACGTTGGCAAACTATGTTGGCGTTAAACTATGTTTTAAAACTAATTAAAACTAATTTGCGATTCTTTCGCTTTCCTGCGCGTTTGTGCACGCTATGGCGATTTCTTTACCAAACTCCGCAAGCCGTTCGCTTTGGACCAAACCATTTCATGTAAATAGAGGGGGGGGGGGGGGGGGGGATTGTCACCGTACTCGCAAGCCGTTCGCTTTGGACCAAACCATTTCATGTAAATAGAGGGGGGGGGGATATAATTTTAGATATATATATAGTACGGGCATGCCCTAGTATTAATAAAACACACAATAAAAAAATACAATCCTCATATCCACAACAATATATATGTGTATATATGTGTATATATATGTGTGTATATATATGTGTGTATATATGTGTGTATATATGTGTGTATATATGTGTATATATATGTGTATATATATGTGTATATATATATGTGTATATATATGTGTATATATATGTGTATATATATGTGTATATATATGTGTATATATATATGTGTATATATATGTGTATATATATGTGTATATATATGTGTATATATATATATGTGTATATATATGTGTATATATATGTGTATATATATGTGTATATATATATGTGTATATATATGTGTATATATATGTGTGTATATATATGTGTATATATATGTGTATATATATGTGTATATATGTGTATATATATATGTGTATATATATGTGTATATATGTGTATATATATGTGTATATATATGTGTATATATATGTGTATATATATGTGTATATATATGTGTATATATATGTGTGTATATATGTGTGTATATATGTGTGTATATATATGTGTGTATATATGTGTGTATATATGTGTGTATATATGTGTGTATATATATGTGTATATATATTGTTACAGATCGCGGTTTAGATGTTATGATGACCGAGCGGTGGTGTATTACCGCGACCTAACAGGATCCCCGACTCACCCGATTCCACCCAAACGTTGGCCGGGTCGCACCGCAGCTAGTCAATAGGGAAAAGCCAAAGGCGACGAATGCAAAGAGGAAAACGAAGGCAAATAAAGGTTTGGAAATACTACTGAATTTATTGACTATTTACACACAAGCAAAAAGAAAGCAGTCACGTTTATTTACAAGCACATAAGACGCAGGTGACACAGGGAAAATACTAGCTTATACAGACTTAATTAACCCAGGACAGAACAAACAGAAGACAGACTCACGCGGGGAATGACAGGAATGGCAGGAGGTGGATGGCTGGAGGTGAACGCTTGGTAGAGCCAACGCGGAGCTTGGCGGAGCTTTGGTGGAGGTGAACGCTTGGTGGAGCCAACGCGGAGCTTGGTGGAGCCTTGGTGGAGGTGAACGCTTGGTGGAGCCAACGCGGAGCTTGGTGGAGCTTTGGTGTGACGGGTTCTCTCTCCTTCCCTCACAAGCTTCAGGACTCTTTCTTGACGACCAACTCTTTGTGACCAACTCTTTGTGACCAACTCTTCACTGACCCTCTACTGGCAACCGACTCTTTGTGACCAACTCTTACCAACTCACGACTCACTTCCGTGCGCGCCTTTTATAGCGCCTCCAGCGATTAAGCCGCCGGCGTTTTGGACACGCCCATCGGGGTGCTCACCTCGGCCCTGGTTGGTCGCGCGACCCTCGGGCTCCGCCCTGGATGACGACGGGCGGGCACGCCCCTCTTCCCCTCTATGACGAGGTGGAGACACGCCTTTCTTCCCCGACTCGAGCCTCGTGGTCAATGGCGGTTATTGGAGGGGAGGTAATTGAGAATCGAGGGCTCAGCAATGACGAAAGGGGATGTGATAGGAAAGGGAGGTTTTGGGGATGGGAATGAAAGGGGATCTATTCTCTTTCACTGGTGCAATGGAGTACTTCAATTAATGGGAGACACAGCCTTACCCTAGAACACAGAATAAGAGATAACTATCAACAGGGGTATTCTATTACTTGGCTGACGTGTATGCTTGTGGACTAATTATGGGATGCCCTTTCACCTTTACACAGCTCCGGAGGTAGGGGGGCGCAGAATAAACAATAATAATAATAATACAGCACACAATCAAAAAAATACAGTCCTCATCTCCGCAACACTGCACCCACCTCCTCCTCTTAGGCACGTCCCGGGCCTACAACTTTTATTTTTAGTGTGACACGTAGGTGTAGTTCCCTCTATTTTTAACCTGACCCTGAGTGCGACAGTTTTAAAACATAAATAAGTGTGTCCCGCTGCTCCATTGCACCCTGCCTAACAGACTTACGCCCACAGTTAACCGAATTGCGGAATGGTCTTCAAACTATACACTGACGGTGGGAAGCATTATTTACAATGACGCTATTTTTATTTACAAAACTAACCCAGGACCTGTGATTGTTCTTTCTGGGGGGGGAGACAGTCTGCTCTGCATCGACGCACCATGAACGCACCCAAAAACGCACCAATACAAGCACCCAAGCACCAATCGGTGCAGTCACCATTGTTCATCAATAAAAATAAACCAACAACCCCGAACCCTGCAGGTGATCTCTTGCTCTTCGGCTCCCTCTGCTGGTTATTATTATTTTCCTGGTGTTGTCATCTTCCCTTGCTGGCGGCCTATTTGCAATAAAAGAATGCACCTAACGTGTCCGTTTTTATTTTATTTATGGCCCACAGGGGCCGACTAAGTGTGGTTCACCTGTGGGGCATGTGGTGCCCTGTGGCCAAGGTCCGCCAGCAAGATTTCGGGCCCTCATGGCCGGTTCCAGCAGAGGGGCCATGCCCCAACCCATGGGGTCCATAAGTGGTGCTCGGCCACAGACATGTGGTCCATAATGTGGTGCATCGATGCAGACAGCTGGTTCTGGAAATTTCGGGCGCACAATGGCCGACCCACGCACGCTCCCCTCGGCACCCAGCGGCGCACAGGTCATGTGGGAGACAAAAGGGGAAAAACAATTGAGCGAGGGGTAAGGTCACAAGGGTACACATCAATAAGGCAATGCAAGGCGAAATGCGTACGGAGGGCGAAGTGAGAAAGCTCGTCCCTACCGTACGTCACCCCCCTGTCACCTACCCTACCCTTGCCCTTACCCCATATGTACAAAAATCTACACCTTTACAAATTCGTCACTACTGTCACGTCTTCCCCATATTTTCCCTGTACCAAATTCGTCTCCACAATCCCTCTACTTCAAAATTTGCCATCACCAAATTCATCATCAATCCTCATAAGGAGGCAGAGATGGAACATCAAAGCACAATGTCACACCCACGTCATGATGCGTCTCACAATCCAAACATTTGCATCATAAAAATAATTAAACATGGCATGGTGTGGAGTACCTGTCACCTCAGGTGAGTGGATGCAGATGGTGCGAGGAGACTTCATCCTAACTACTTTCTAAATGACATTAACACACTTTACACTACCCAGGGTCTCTCCCTGCCAATCCATCGGCCAACTTACACTATGGGTTCTAAAAACCAATTCCCATTGACCAAACTGTGGTGCTTCTCAATTTGGGGTCTCACTCCCCCGATTCATCTCCCGGTGCCCTCGCACAATTTCTGGGCTGCGATGTGTAGCTCTCCCAGCAGGTCTACCCACCTGCACACCTCCACCACTGCAGTTGCCACCCGAGCTTACCTACCTCCTCACCCTAACCTAACTAACTGGGGAAGGCCCTCTCCTGGCTCTGTCACCCCCTGGTGCCCTCTGGCACTGGGCTACCCGGGTCCGTCCTCCGGATCCTCAGGCCCCATCCACAACTACCG
The DNA here is from genome assembly GCF_964187855.1 of Myxine glutinosa. Classification (NCBI taxonomy): domain Eukaryota; kingdom Metazoa; phylum Chordata; class Myxini; order Myxiniformes; family Myxinidae; genus Myxine; species Myxine glutinosa. The sequence goes on along the minus strand of NC_136265.1, from coordinate 134,444,810 downwards.
CCTCCCAGAGCCCACCTGCGGCCTCACCTGGCCGACATCCTCACAGTGGTGGAGTGCCCAAACCAACTACACACACTAACAGGCTACACGCCCAGCCATTTCCACAACACTAATGCACCCATCCAAAGACCATTCTTTCACCCGCACCACAGATGCCAATATCCAACCACAATTTACCTGTACCCTCTACCTAACACTTACACTACCCGCCCCAGGTATCCGTGATGGGGGTCCACTCTTCCCCCATTCACACCTTCGCACCATCCACTCCACTCCACTATTTCCACCATACTCACTCCACGACCATCCATTCCAATACTCCATACCATTTATTCCATACTACCATTCGCCATACCTGCTGTTGCACACCTGTGCCCTCACACCTGGTGCCACCTGCACCCTCCTTTCTTCCTGGACCATTTGGTCATCACAATACACATCACCATCACTCACTCATACACTGCTCCACACACCTGTTCAGTTGCACACCTGTGCAATCACACCTGTTCAATTCTCACCTGTTCAATCTTCAAACACACGGCATCATCTCATCTAACTACTCCCCTCTGAAACTTGCGCTTCCCAGTCGTCCCTTTAAACTATTGCGCTCCCTCGTCATTATCATCCATACTAATCTACCTGCGTCCCCACTACAGGTATCAGTCACTAACTAACCTTAACGTTACCTAATGTCATCTTCTAGGGCCCTACACACGATATATCCTAACCCACCCGGGCTAGTTTTGACTGCCATACACCCCATAAACTATTGCGCATTTGCCCCCCGCTGTGAGGGATGGTGGATTTGCCATCCCTCCACATCGGGGAGGTCCTACTATCAATTTTGCACACCTAAATCCAACCAATCAAAAATTCTGCCAATCACTCTACCATCATCAAATTTTGCTTTTTTTCTAATTTCGGGGCCAAAACACTATCCTCATCACCCGTCTACTTATTAGGTCCTCTCGGTGCGCCAATTCACATCTACAGCCCGGCTTCGTACAGCCGAGCAATGAACGCGGGTTCTTTTGTGCCAGCGGCTGGATACGTCCCGCATTCGGTGCAGGGACGGGGGCTTACCCGTGCCGAGATCCCACGCACCACCTCGGCGTGGAGCCATCCAATGTCCCGATCTCGACCTGCCGGCACGTCTCAACAAAAAGTGGTCGCCATGACGACCCTTCCTATCGGGCTGCCCGCTCCGCCTAGTGGAGCCTGGACGCGGCCGTTCCAAGCGAGGCACAGCGTGGATCGCGTCACCTGGATGCTTACAAGCATACGCTACCCCTTTCTTGCTCATACATGCAGCCGTTTCCATGCTCCTCGTCGTACCTTTTCTTACACACCTCGGTACACTCATTCCGCCCACCGACTTGGTCACACACCTGACCACCGAACACCTTGGCACACATTCGTCGCTCGCACACCTCACCAACACACCTCTTCGCGCCCCCTCCTCGGTCACCTCCTCTGTGACAATCACAGGTGTGCTCTCACTCGCACCCCCAACCACGTGCCTCACGACCAAGTCAAGTGTGCATTCCCACACACGCTCTACCATTCCAGGTGTGCATCCTTCCATTCCAGGTGTACATCCTCGCTCACCTGTCACAACCAACTCACGCTCCTTGTCACTCTCACTACTCTCACCTCCATTCTTGACAGCGCACTCACCCTTACTCTCGACAGCACACTCTTTCCTCATGCACCCGTCCGTTACACACCTTTCTCGCGCACACTCTCGCGCACACTCTTTCGTTACATCCTCTGTAACTCTCACCACAGGCGTGCATTCTCCTTCACTCTTGACAGCGCACTCTTTCCCCATGCACCTGTCCGTTACACACCTTTCTCGCGCGTCCTCTTGCGCACACTCTTTCGTTACTTCCTCCGTAACACTTACCACACCGCGCTTCCATGTACCCCCTCGCACACGCGCTTCGACCAACTCACTCTTGACGGCACACTCACTCCTCGGCGTGCACTTTTTCCTCACACACCCCATGGTCGGACATTCTCGCACACCTCTTTTTTCGCACACCAGACCTGTCGCACACTTCACCAACGGCCTTTCACGAACACCCGGATCCAAACCAATCCCCAAGCCGACGTAAGCTTTCCTCACATCATATACATTGCCACTCACCTCCGTACCTCGTCGTCGCACCTCCTTTGCCACCTGCAAACTCTTTATTTGGTTAGTGAGCATCACATCATGAGTTGAGCACCGACCTTGCACATATTCCATTACCTCCTCCCGGATTTCTCTCTTAGTTTCTGTCCGTCTCTTCTTAATTTCACTCACCTCTTCTTCCACTTCCTCTAATTTTTGTTTAACCTCTTTTATTTCTCGGTGCGTCTCTTCAAGTTCGTCCTCTAAGGCTACCGTGACCGTCTCTATGTGCATCCTCACCTGTCGGTCCTTCGTCTCCATTATCTCTGTCACCTCGTCCACCCTCATTGTCAGTTCCTCACGTACCATCTGACATTGCCTCTGCGTCGCTATTAATTCGTTTTTAATTTCTTTTTGTGTCGCTTTTAACCCTCCTAATACCGCAGTGTTCTTTTGAACCTGCTCCACTAGTTCTTTTTGTCCCTCCGTCAGCTGTTCCACCTCCTCCGTCAGATCTTCTATTCCCCCTTGTAACTTTGCCGTATTATTTCTCATCTCTTTCTCCATACGCTTCTCACCTCGCTTTACCTCCTCGCATAGCCCCGAGACCTCCTCACGTACACCTCGTCGTATCTCCTCCTTCATCTCCTCCCTTTCTTTTGTAGATGCCGCCCTCATCTGTCCCAATTCATCCCTCTGAGCATCCAGTTTGGTTTCTACCCCGATTTTTACCTCCTCTATCTGCTCTCCCATTTGTTTAATTTCTCGGGCGGATTGCTCCCCTATCTCCCGCAATTTGTCCTCCATCCTATTTTCTAACCCCATTAACCCATTTTTCACCTCTTTTATCCCGTTGTCTAACCCCTCAAAATTTTTGTCTAACTTCCCAAATTTCTTGTCTAACTCCTCACCGGTACCCCTCGCTTCGTCCCTCATTACCCCCATTTGGCCCTCCAATCGCTCACCCTGAGCATCCATCCGGTTCCCCATTACCCCCATTTTTGCTTCTAGCCTCTCCATAAGGGCCCCCATTTGCAACATCATAAAAAGGTCCGAATCCCCCAGCGGCGCTGCTACGGTCACGGGCGCGGCTAGATTTGGTGCCGCTGTAACCGCGTGCGCAAAGGCGCCATTTTGCGCGCCTGATACTCCCTCAACCGCCTCCTCATTGCTCCCCTCCATTTGATCCTGGGTTACTCCTAACCCCTCTATCTCTCCCACCGGCATCCCGTCGCCTTGACCAGCCATGGCGCGATTTCAAAATTCGGGTTTTTCTTTAAAAAAAAACAAATTTCGGCAGCTCGTAATTTTGACCAAATTTTTTTTTTCTCTATTCGTTTTTCAAAATTTGGTTCGGGCCTCGAATCTCACTCCCAGACACCAATTGTTACTTAATAACACAATTGGTGTTCCAAAATTTGGGCCTAACAAATTTAGTCCCAGGTCCAAATCCCACTCCTGACACCAATTGTTACAGATCGCGGTTTAGATGTTATGATGACCGAGCGGTGGTGTATTACCGCGACCTAACAGGATCCCCGACTCACCCGATTCCACCCAAACGTTGGCCGGGTCGCACCGCAGCTAGTCAATAGGGAAAAGCCAAAGGCGACGAATGCAAAGAGGAAAACGAAGGCAAAGAAAGGTTTGGAAATACTACTGAATTTATTGACTATTTACACACAAGCAAAAAGAAATCAGTCACGTTTATTTACAAGCACATAAGATGCAGGTGACACAGGGAAAATACTAGCTTATACAGACTTAATTAACCCAGGACAGAACAAACAGAAGACAGACTCACGCGGGGAATGACAGGAATGGCAGGAGGTGGATGGCTGGAGGTGAACGCTTGGTGGAGCCAACGCGGAGCTTGGCAGAGCTTTGGTGGAGGTGAACGCTTGGTGGAGCCAACGCGGAGCTTGGTGGAGCCTTGGTGGAGGTGAACGCTTGGTGGAGCCAACGCGGAGCTTGGTGGAGCTTTGGTGTGACGGGTTCTCTCTCCTTCCCTCACAAGCTTCAGGACTCTTTCTTGACGACCAACTCTTTGTGACCAACTCTTTGTGACCAACTCTTCACTGACCCTCTACTGGCAACCGACTCTTTGTGACCAACTCTTACCAACTCACGACTCACTTCCGTGCGCGCCTTTTATAGCGCCTCCAGCGATTAAGCCGCCGGCGTTTTGGACACGCCCATCGGGGTGCTCACCTCGGCCCTGGTTGGTCGCGCGACCCTCGGGCTCCGCCCTGGATGACGACGGGCGGGCACGCCCCTCTTCCCCTCTATGACGAGGTGGAGACACGCCTTTCTTCCCCGACTCGAGCCTCGTGGTCAATGGCGGTTATTGGAGGGGAGGTAATTGAGAATCGAGGGCTCAGCAATGACGAAAGGGGATGTGATAGGAAAGGGAGGTTTTGGGGATGGGAATGAAAGGGGATCTATTCTCTTTCACTGGTGCAATGGAGTACTTCAATTAATGGGAGACACAGCCTTACCCTAGAACACAGAATAAGAGATAACTATCAACAGGGGTATTCTATTACTTGGCTGACGTGTATGCTTGTGGACTAATTATGGGATGCCCTTTCACCTTTACACAGCTCCGGAGGTAGGGGGGCGCAGAATAAACAATAATAATAATAATACAGCACACAATCAAAAAAAATACAGTCCTCATCTCCGCAACAATATAATATGTGTATATATATGTGTGTATATATATGTGTGTATATATATGTGTGTATATATATGTGTGTATATATATATGTGTATATATATGTGCATATATATATGTGTATATATATATATGTGTATATATATATGTGTATATATATGTGTATATATATGTGTATATATATGTGTATATATATGTGCATATATATATGTGTATATATATATATATATGTATATAAATGTGTGTGTGTGCGCTTCAAATAGCGAACATCTCAATAGGCCGTGGGATTGGAGAGAAAGTAATTGCTGTTCTGAGTCAGACATTGCAGAGTTCCATTCATTCATGGGATTCCTGGATATAAATTTGAAGACATCATTGATATCGGAGTATGCAGATTGAAAAACGAAAACAATTAAAAATCCATGTGTATTAATTATAAACACTGGCAGGATGACCTGGAGGTGCACGCACTCACCTCTAAGCTGTCCAACCTGGGTGCGAATCCTGACCCAGATATAAACTGTCATCCCAGTGTTTCACAGGCAGGGTGATTCATCAATGGCTGTGCCACCCATGGATGGATGTTAAACTGGGCGTCCCGTCTGCCGGAATTAGATGGTGGACGATAAAGATCCCATGGTATCCTTCGTGAAGAGTAGGCAAGCTATCATCCGCACCATGAACAAAGTACAAATTCCTGCCCTGACTTCTTGAGTTGGAGTGGTGACCTGTCCAGGATTTGTAGCTCAGTAACTGTTTTAGCAGCAACAAGGCTCTGCACAGAGTGGGATCAACAATTCACATTTATTGCCACATCTAATGCAATTTTAAAACTCGAATGGCGCGAGGTGCTCCATTTGACACTGTGTTCGATATATGTAGCTTTTTGATCCCCAGGATCCGTAATAAATTTTTGTATTGATGTCAAAACCAGTGACCAATTGCAGATTAATAGGAGGATACTGGAAAATGGTCTTTGATATAATTAGCCCATAGACCTGCACTGCGACAAAGTCATCAGTTGTTTTCGCCATATGCGGGTTTCAGAAGGTGGAAGGTGAATCGGAGCCCTCCCAGGTCTCAAAATATCTACCACTGTAAATTTGGTGTGTGTGTGTGTGTGTGTGTGTGTGGTGTGGTGTGGTGTGGTGTGTGTGTGTGTGGTGTGTGTGTGTGTGTGTGTGTGTGTGTTTTCCTGCTCGTCTGTACGAGCCATAACGTTTTTGGCCATTTGAGCTTTTGTCATGAATTTTTTAACAAATATTTTTATGAGAATATGGAGAAGACTAATAATTAGGGCAAAAGGTCATAGGTCATGTAAAAATAATTGATCAAATTTCATCCGATTAACTTGTAATTTGAACAGCATTTGCAAATTGGGTCACCTAAGGCTATTGTTTTTGAAGTCAAAAGGTCAAAGGCAAATGTCATCTGATTGACTTGAAATTTGAACAGCATTTACATATGGAGCCACCAATTGGTTCACCAAACAATAGCTGGAAGCCAATTTTTTTGAGGTCCAAAGGTCAAGGTCTCAGCGACTGATTTCACACATGCCAGTCCATATCTACTTCTTTGTTTGTCTGTCAGTCTGTCTAGGCCATAACATATTTTAACCACTTGGGATTTTGTCCTCAACTTTTCAACAAACCTTTATTATGAGAAGAATAGTGGATCGACTCTCGCCACACTCGCCTCACCACACATCGCTACAGATGCACGGGCTTGTTTTAACTGAGGATAACGACCTGACTGAACTTGAGTTGCCAATGCCAATTTTCACCAATCATAATACAAACATTTTGTTCTCCAAATTTATTTGTAATATTGGTGATTTTATTTATTTGTACTTTATTTGTAATCAACAAAGGTCCAAGTGGTCTAAAGCTCTAAATGGTCAAGGGTCCAAGCTGTTTAATCATCCTGAAGTGTCTTACAGGTCTCTGGGGTCTTAAAGGTCTTTAATGGTCTTCTGGGTCATTGTTTCTTTTGTCTTTTTTTTTTTTTTTTGGATACAGAATCGAGGCTCGTGAAAGAGCTAACATTTATTTCACAAACAAATCAACCAGACAAACAAAATATATAAAAAGAGGCAGCGGAAGACAAGATGGGGAGAGAAGGGGAAGCACACAAACACAACATTTGAGAGCAGGGAGATGTGTGGGAGGGAGAGGGCTTGGGGGGAGGAAGCGTGGGAAGGGGGGGGGGGGGGGGGAGAAGTATAAAACACAAGGACACCAAGGACTTCCAGGACATAAGTTGGTATTTCAAAAAAGTGGATTTGGGGTGAAATTAGCAGGGGTAGAAAAGATCAAGGTTTTGGATGGGGGAAGATAAGAAATGGTGGTGAACAGCTGTTTTAAAGACCTGGAGGGTGGAGTGGGATTGAAGAGAGTGAGGGAGTTTGTTCCAGAGGCGGGAGAAAAGAGGAATGAAGGAGTGGAGGTGAGCAGAGAGTCTTGATTTTGGCAGTTTAACCATAAGAGGGTTGCATGCAGATCTGGTGCGACCTGTAGGAATATTTGGGGGACAGAGCTCAGAGAGATCTGGGGGGGGCAAGGGCAGAGAGGAGTCGGTAGAAGACGGAAAGACCACCAACCTGCCTGCGGTGAGTGAGTGAAAGGCCCTTGGAGTTAGCTTCATCACGGGAGATTCCAATGATTCTGATTTGAGTTTTTTGGTTCTATTGGGTCCTCTGGGTGTTTGGGGTCTTTTGGGTTATCTGGGCCTTTAAGGATTTTTGGGGTATTTTGGGTCCTCGAGGTTTTTCTGGGTCTTTTGGGTCATCTGGATCTTTAAGGGTATTTTGGGTGTTCAGGGACTTTTGTGTCTTTTAGGATATTTGGGGTATTTTTGGTCTTTTTGATTCTTTGGTATATTTTGGGTCTTTGGTATATTTTGGTTCTTTTAGGTGTTTTGGGTCTTTGGGGTGTTTTGGGTCTTCAGGGTGTTTGGGTTATTTTCGGTCCTCTGGTTCTTTTGGGTCTTTAAGGATCTTTGTGGTCTTTTAGAGTCTTTTGGGTCGTTAGTCGTCTTGGTAGTCTTAAGAGTCTTCAAAGTTCTAATGGGTGTCAGCAGTCTAAAGGGTCGAAAGGTATATTCCAACAGTATGTAATTAATATACGTACGTAATTAATAGACAGGATGCAACCGACGTTCAAACAGTACGTAATTTATAGACATATAGTCACACGGCTTCATTGACCGTGTTTTTCAGTTTAATATATATTTGAATAAGACCTTTTTGTCACAACTATATGTACATATATACATATTGTACATAACCATATAATTTTGCTCCATTATAATAACATATTATGAAGAAAATAATTAATAGATTTTACATTTCTTTACCTGTTGTTTTAATCAAGTTTAGATTGAGTATAATTCGGATGTGGATGGGCTTTGCATTTTGGGATGCTTTCTAGTTTGTTTATTGGTTTTGGATCTTTTTCTCAAATATAAAAATTGTTAGTCGTCCCTGATATTTGCAATATGTACTTTTTTGTTCAGAGAGAGTTCGCAGGAAACATGTTTGAATTTGTTTTTTGGTACAGAATCTGCTGCGCAGACAGTAACCACACGGAGAAAGTGTAACCTGTGTAACCTGGAGTCAAGAAACATCCAAGAGGATCAGAGCACGTGGTACCCACAGTTCAGGAGGAATTAGTCATTTGTTCAGGGTGCTGGCGATAACTCACCTACTCTTTGCGAAAGACCCCGAAGGGATGATGGCAAGCGGGTCCTCCGGCTTAATATCCTACCTATGGATGGCACACACATTGATCCCTCACTCTGAATGCAAGACAACAGGATGGCAGTGTATACCTGGGTCAAGATTACCGGGATGGCAGTGTATACCTGGGTCAAGATTACCTGGATGGCAGTGTATACCTGGGTCAAGATTTGATCCCAGGTTAGACACCTCGGAGGTGAATGTGAAATCCTCGAGGCTATCCTGCCAGCTCAATACATATATTGTAGTAAGGTGCTGACTGCTGTTCAATACCTCTTTCCATCCCACTTAATCCCCCATCCCTCTTTCACTTATCCATTTATTTAATAGTTTTCGAGCATTAACAATTATTCCTTGGGGGCATTACTGGGTTTTCCACACATACGGGGATGAAGCTGCAGTGAAGATGCCAGACACCGATTTTCCTAACTCTCTGATTAAAATTCCTATAAAAAGTAATTCCTTAGACAATATTACAAAGGAAGACAAGAATACCTCTTCCCAACAGAGGAAACGTTCAACCTTGTGCATAACGCAGGGAATAAAAGAGCATGCGGGATGGGATAAAAACGATGGACTAACGTAGCGTGCAGCGATGAGCTTGAAAATGTCGGACAAATACAAGGTGTCTAATTTTTCCGTGTCTAACATGGGTATCCGATGTAGAGAAAAGTTCATCTCCGTGTCCAAAAGGAAAGGTTCCGTGTCCTGCAGCGACACCGCCAGTGCTGAAGATAGGAAAAAAACGCACATCAGTGATTCCTGTTCAAACTTATCGGTGAAGTATGAATGATTTGACACAAATTGTGCATCAGCGATGAAAAGAGAAAATTTTCTTTTTAAACACTTTTATGAATGTTTTCAGTCTGTCAAGGTAAGTACGAGGGCTGTTCAAAAAGTTCTCGGAATGAGATTACTCACAGTAGTCCAGGATGCACGAAGGTTAATAAAAAGTAGTTATAATGAATAGGAATTATACGTTTCTTATTGTTAATAATAAATTATACAATAAAAAAAAAATTAAAAAATAATAATTTAAATAATAAATACAATAATAATAATAATAAATAATTAATAACAAGAAGACGTCATGCAGAGCACAATACTTGAAAAATCCACCCCTCCCAAAATAAAAAAATTGCCATGGATTCATCAAGTTTCATTAAGATTAAAATTTACAATCTTAATCAAAGCTCGGGTCAATCGGATTAAAATTGATGATTTTTCAGATGGAAATTGATGATATTAGAAGTTTGACCTTGAGTTGACCTTTGATCTTTTGACCTCAAAAATAGTTGCTTTCCCAATTTAGTGATGCACTTTGTAATTGCTGTTTAATTTTCAAATTAATAGGATGCAAATGAACAATTTTTCGCACAAAAATTTATGATTTTAGAAGTTTGACCTTGAGTTGACGTTTGACCTCAAAAATAGTTGGTTTCCCAATTTAATGACAATATGCAAATTATGTTTAATTTTCAAGTGAATCAGATGAAAAATCTAAACTTGGACACTTCTTGTACACTTGATTAAACTTGGATCTTGGAATCTTGTTGTATGTCTTGTTTCAATAAAACTATATACATTATTTGAACATTAGAACATAAATAATCTTTTCCAGGATAATTGGCAGGATGCCTAGAGGTGTGCACACTCACTTCTGAGCTGTCGAGTCTGGGTTTGAATCCAGACAGAGTTATTAAACTGTCACCCTGGTGTTTTACAGGTAGGACAAGCCATCAACGTGTACGACGTCCATTCCCATCTGCAGGACATTCGGCCGGATGCCAGCACTGGTGGTTGGTGGACGTTAAAGATCCCACGGTATCTTTCCTGAAGAGTAGGTAGGTTATCCCAAACACCCGGAACAAATGACAAATTCCAGCTACCTCGAGTCAAACGTCAGGCCTGGCCAACCAGTTCGTAAAAGTATCGGGCCAAAAACGTTCCCGGCTGACCACACAAGATGGTGGGAATAATTGACGCCGCTAAAGTCGAATGCGAGTACCTCGTTCTGAGAACATCTTGAACACCCCTTGTAGGTCCCACATTGCACAATCTCGAAATTCAAATTTTTTTCTGCTCGGAATAGTGACGTTATAGCTCAAAAAAAAAAATCATGGAAGTGCTTCCATTGGGTTCATGCCCTAATGGCTTGTGAGCTATTATAATCAACCAGGATATTGTAATGACACATATGCTGCTGGTCAAAGTTTGAGTCGACACATGAGAAAAGTGCCGTCTCCATGGCATCGCCACGGAATTGCGCATAAAGCGTCACGTGAACATCGAGTAACACCATTATATTCCCCAAACTAGAACAACACTCAGTAGAGAGCAAACACCTCCGCCTGGTTGCCCACATCACTCAATGGTGAAGAATCATTAAAAAAAAATTCTCCGAGCTGGATCCGGATCTTCACCAAAATTGAATCGATTCTTCCTTGCCACACACCCAACCTGTCCACCAAAGTTTCGTCCAAATCCATCCACAACTTTTTGAGATATCCTGCTATGTATTGTTTTTGGCCCGATCTCCCAATGGTGAGGAATCACTTAAATAATTCTCATATCTGAATCCATAATCAGATCTTCACCAAAATCGAACCAAATCGTCCTTATCAGACACCCAACCGGTCCACCAAGTTTTATCCAAATCCGTCCACAAATTTTTGAGATATCCTGCTATATATCGTTTTTGGCCCTATCTCCCAATGGTTAAGAATCACTTTAAAAATTCTAGTAGCCGAATCCGAATCCTGATCTTCACCAAAATCTAATCATTTCGTCCTTGTCACACGTGCTACATCTCTGCCAAATTTCGTCCGAATCCGTCGACAACTTTTTGAGATATTTTGTTCACAAACAAATAAACAAACAAACGGACAGACAGACAAACAGACAGGGGTGAAAACATAACCTTCAACCACCTTTGGTGTCGGAGGTAATAAGAAAGTTTTTGCTTCTGGCTATGAATCCGTAAGTCCCGATGAAGGCCTATGTGGGATGAACCCCAGAATATGTAAATCAGTGTCTTTTGGTGTGAAAATAGTTTGCAGCTGGTTAATGTGCCGTTACCTGTTAAAGATCTCTTTGAATTTTGCACTCTCGTTCTTCATATTTTCAAATTGACAATAACAACTTGCTATCAAGAATAACCCGAAGCCAAAAGAGGCAGAAAACGAGGACAAAAGATTACATGAGGAATATCTAGAGATGGACATCAATTGATCGTTGCGTTGGACACGCTGCAATCAAATGATGAATCTAAATTGTGTCAACACAAGGGTTGTCCAAAGATGAAGAAGAAGAAGAATGTCAAACACCTGAACTTACTGGGATCGAAGAGGATCTCGGCCACGGTCCATTTTGAAGCCTTGGCCAGCCAGTGTAGTGCGGAGAGGATGTTCTCATTGTCCGGGTAGAGTCCGAATGTCCAGGGTCTCGTAGCTGCGATGTTTCTGCTACCCACGTAGAACATTGGTCGGGATGTCTTCAGACGCTGTTCGACGTCAACGTTATTGTCTTCCAGTCTTTCTGCACATTGCCAAAGCTCGTTCTCCTTCGGCAACCCTACACACAACAGCAAGTCGCATATCACTTAGCTGGAGATATAGACTAAACCTGAAGATGTCGACCATAATAAAGCCATAAAACGGAGTCCGCAATTACAGTACGACTGGTACACCTCAAGCAGTCACAGGGAGATATAGACCAAAACCTGGATTTGTCGACCATAATAAAGCCATAAAATGGAGTCCGCAATCACAGTACGGCTGGTACACCTCAACCTGTCACAGGGAGATATCGACCAAACCTGGAGATGTTGACCATAATAAAGCCATAAAACGGAGTCCGCAATTACAGTACGACTGGTACACCTCAAGCAGTCACAGGGAGATATAGACCAAAACCTGGATTTGTCGACCATAATAAAGCCATAAAATGGAGTCCGCAATCACAGTACAGCTGGTACACCTCAACCAGTCACAGGGAGATATAGACCAAACCTGGAGATGTTGACCATAATAAAGCCATAAAACGGAGTCCGCAATCACAGTACGGCTGGTACACCTCAACCAGTCACAGGGAGATATAGACCAAACCTGGAGATGTCGACCATAATAAAGCAATAAAACGGAGTCCGCAATCACAGTACGGCTGGTACACCTCAACCAGTCACAGGGAGATATAGACCAAACCTGGAGATGTCGACCATAATAAAGCGATAAAACGGAGTCTGCAATCACAGTACGGCTGGTACACCTCAATTAGTCACAGGGAGATATCGACCAAACCTGGAGATGTCGACAATAATAAAGCCATAAAACGGAGTCCGCAATCACAATACGTCTGGTACACCTCAACCAGTCACAGGGAGATATCGACCAAACCTGGAGATGTCGACAATAATAAAGCCATAAAACGGAGTCTGCAATCACAGTACGGCTGGTACACCTCAATCAGTCACAAGGAGATATCGACCAAACCTGGAGATGTCGACCATAATAAAGCCATAAAACGGAGTCCGCAATCACAGTACGGCTGGTACACCTCAACCAGTCACAAGGAGATATAGACCAAACCTGGAGATGTCGACCATAATAAAGCCATAAAACGGAGTCCGCAATCACAGTACAGCTGGTACACCTCAACCAGTCACGGTCACAGAAGACCTGAGTACTCCCCATTTTTGGTCGATGACACGAGGCAATGATATCCAAGGAGCAGGAGCAGGTTCCACAACCCGATCATCTCAGATCCTGGAGGACAAAGTGCCGACGGGACGGTTCACCTCCTGGGAGGGCAGTGCAATTGCACATAGAATTATCTGTGAATAATTTATACGGTAAAAGCTCCGGCGTATTGATCCGTGCAGTAAATCTGTGCTAATTCATTTATACAGTCAAGGAAAATCCATCATCTACGTTTCCTGATTGAGCAAGGAACTGAACACAAAGAAGGTTCATGATGCAGAGGCTCACAGCAGAAATTCCACAGTGAATGTTGCACAATAAATTGATTCATTTTTACATCGATGACGTCAGACAAATTGTACGATACGACTAAGGAGTTTGAAATCAAACTTGAGCCTTCTGTATCATCAACTTTGTTGCAGCAATTTAATGTATTATCTTCTCTACTTGTTTGGTCATTATCAGTCGAAAACCCAAGAATGACAGATTTATTCGTCAAAGACATGACGTCATCCCTTCATGACAGTAGATCAAGGAGACAGTGTGCCTAAACCAATGGTGATTCGATTGGGCCATTTTTAGGGCATCTCTATCTCGAAACACGAAGAGATGAACTTATAAAATGGGTCGTGATGTCCAGATGTCTGTCCGTCCTTCCGTCCATTAACCTTTTGATATTTTTCTCCTCCTCCATTATCCCCCAGCTGATTGTTCTGAAACTTGACACATGAATACAAGACAGTAGCCCGTACAATCTCTCGCGCTTCGATGTTCGATTTCAGATCATGGGGGCTCCCAGGGGGTGGGGGGGATTACTCCCTAAAAACTTCGGATCCCTACTCGTCCCTTATTTACCAACCGATTGCTCTGAAACCCAATGGAGCGCTTCTACGAGATGGTCCGCAGCATCGCTTGGTCTTAGATTTTTCGATGTCAGATCAGGGGGGCTCCCAAGGGATCAGGGGGGCTCCCCCCCAAATCAGCAGTGCTATGAACTACAACCTCAAGAGATGACCGTCAGCCCACTCACGGCTATTTATTTTCAATGCTGACAAGTCCTAGAGCAACAGGTGTGATGAGATGTCATTGTAACCAATCATCGGGCTTCTTGGTGTTATGTAGAACTATCTAGAGTCTAGACCTTTTGGAATTAGGTGGGATATTTAATGTCACCGCCAAATGCCTGAAAACGAGTCACCAGGTTAATGTCCTCTCTGACAGACGGTGCAGAGGTGATTCCGGTGTGGACGACCTGTGGGTGTGTAGTGGAGCTATAGCATTGGCTATCACCAGGCAGGTCCACCCAAGGTTCTTGTTCTGCTCGACGTTGTGATAATAGAGGTCGGGAGTTCAGAGAGCTCAGCATGATATAGAAGGCCACCATCATTGAGCATTAGTGAGAAAATGGAGTGAGAGCAGGGGATAGTCCTAGTGGCTTACTGGTGAGGATGTTGGACTGGGAGTGGGATCGTGGAGGTGTGGGTTTATAGGCAGCAGTAGTCAAGATAGTATTTGGAGTTGAGTCCTCAAGAAGTCAAGCTAGTGTCAGGAGAATTGTCATGTCACTATTCGGTTGTCATAAAAAAACCCAGCAGTTTCACAAACGATCTTGACGATGAGGATAGTCTGCATGCCACCATTGCCACACCTGGTCTAGCGAACTGCATGTGATGCGAGTCCATTCACGTGATTGACTCTTGTTGCAGCCTCGGTGGTGTAATGTTTGGAGCCTCCGCTCTGAGTCTGGGAGCTCGGTAGTGTAATGTTGGAGCATCCGCTCTGAGTCTGGGAGCTCGGTAGTGTAATAGTGGAGTGTCCACTCTGAGTCTGGGAGGTCTGTAGTGTAATGTTGGAGCATCCGCTCTGAGTCTGGGAGCTCGGTAGTGTAATGTTGGAGCATCCGCTCTGAGTCTGGGAGCTCAGTAGTGTAATGTTGCAGCATCCGCTCTGAGTCTGGGAACTTGGTGGTGTAATGTTGGAGCATCCGCGCTGAGTCTGGGAGCTCGGTGGTGTAATGTTGCAGCATCCGCTCTGAGTCTGGGAGCTTGGTGGTGTAATGTTGGAGCATCCGCGCTGAGTCTGGGAGCTCGGTGGTGTAGTGTTGAAGCATCTGCTCTGAGTCTGGGAGCTCGGTGGTGTAATGATGGAGCATCCGCTCTGAGTCTGGGAGCTCGGTGGTGTAATGATGGAGCATCCGCTCTGAGTCTGGGAGCTCGGTAGAGTAATGTTGGAGCATCCGCTCTTAGTCTGGGAGCTTAGTAGTGTAATGTTGGAGCGTCCGCTCTGAGTCTGGGAGCTTGGTGGTGTGATGTTGGAGCATCTGCTCTGAGTCTGGGAGCTTAGTCGTGTAATGTTGGAGCGTCCGCTCTGAGTCTGGGAGCTTAGTCGTGTAATGTTGGAGCGTCCGCTCTGAGTCTGGGAGCTCGGTGGTGTAATGTTGGAGCGTCCGCTCTGAATCTGGGAGCTTGGTGGTGTGATGTTGGAGCATCTGCTCTGAGTCTGGGAGCTTAGTCGTGTAATGTTGGAGCATCCGCTCTGAGTCTGGGTGCTTGGTAGGGTAATGTTGGAGCATCCGCTCTGAGTCTGGGAGCTCGGTGGTGTAATGTTGGAGCGTCCGCTCTGAGTCTGGGAGCTCGGTGGGGTAATGTTGGAGCGTCCGCTATGAGTCTGGGAGCTTAGTAGTGTAATGTTGGAGCGTCCGCTCTGAGTCTGGGAGCTTAGTCGTGTAATGTTGGAGCGTCCGCTCTGAGTCTGGGTGCTTAGTAGTGTAATGTTGGAGCGTCCACTCTGAGTCTGGGAGCTCGGTGGTGTAATGTTGGAGCATCCGCTCTGAGTCTGGGCGCTTAGTAGTGTAATGTTGGAGTATCCGCTCTGAGTCTGGGAGCTCGGTGGTGTAATGTTGGAGCGTCCGCTATGAGTCTGGGAGCTCGGTAGTGTAATGTTGGAGCGTCCGCTCTGAGTCTGGGAGCTCGGTAGTGCAATGTTTGAGCATCCGCTCTGAGTCTGGGAGCTTGGTAGTGTAATGTTGGAGCGTCTGCTCTGAGTCTGGAAGCTCGGTGGTGTAATGTTGGAGCGTCCACTCTGTCTGGGAGCTTGTGGTTCTAAACCCGGGTGAGACATACCATAGACGAAAAAATGGTATGTGCTTTGCTTGATGCTCAGCATTTAAATGGATATCAAAGGGAGGCTCAAAGCTCCCCTCCCTCTATATAAGGGATCGTTTCTCTGTATGCAGCTTTAACATGGGGTCTGAAAATACGTTTCTCGGTTTCTACTGGATGAAATGGGTTGCAGGTTTCAGAAGTAAATGCTTTGTATGTTGAGGTAATCTATCTATAATGCCAGCAATCTCTGTGTGTCTGTCTGTGTGTCTGTGTGTTTGTCTGTGACCGCTGTTTCTCGACAACCACGGGTCCGATATACTTGAAACTTGCCAGGTATATTGCTGGGGACCCGAGGATGTGCCTTTTCAAGGTTTGTAATTAATCGGACAAGTACCTACCGAGCTATGTCCAAAAAACGCTTCAACCAATCAGAGAGCAGCGAGCTATCACGTGTGCCGAACCGTTAATGCAATGCAAGCGTTAATGCGTTAATGCAAGGCTTTTCTTTTTTTCCCTCTTCTCTTTCTACTTTTCCTTGCGATTAAATTGCAAACAGCCAAAATACGTTGGCGCTAATTGAATAATTGGCCATTAACACTAAAATAATCGTAACTGCGATATGCCAACTTCCGGACAGTGCAGCCTTCCATGTTGTTGTTGTTTGCAGCAGCTGTTTGCAGCAAGGCAAGGCTTTTCTTTTTTTCCCTCTTCTCTTTCTACTTTTCCTTGCGATTAAATTGCAAAAAGCCAAAATACGTTGGCGATAATTGAATAAATGGGCATTAATAGATAGATAGATAGATATGCGATATGCGAACTTCCGGACAGTGTGCGCGTTACGAGCTGACCGCCATTACGGTACGTAATTCGATTTCTTATGCGCATTATTTCTCCCAATTCAGTCAGAGCGAAGGGCGGAAGCGAAGAGCGTTGTTATTTTTTGTTTACGGGCGTACGGGCGGGGTAGAGCGTACGGGTAGCGTTTTTTTTTTTTTTGGGCAAGGAACGGGCACCCACGTACGGGCAATGCCCTAGTATGTTCCAAATTTCAGCAACGTCTGTTTCCGCATTCTTGAGTTTTATTGAGAAAACCCTCGAAATCGCGTTGGTGTCCGTCCATCCATCCATCCGCCCAAAATGTGTTGGCACTCATATCTCAACGACTATACAGTTAAACTAGCTGAAACTTGGAATATACATCGGCCAATAGGTCTAGTTAATGGCTTTAGCAACAAATTCCACCTAATTACTATAGTTTTTGCTTTAAAATTAAATTTATATAAATAAATATACATAAATTAATATATAAAAATATATAAATACTTTATACCTCTTAAAAATGTTATTACTCACATCTGTTGTGATGGCTTAATGGCCTAAGGGATAAGGCATCAGTCTCCCAAACTAGGGAGTGTAGGTTTGAGTCCCATCTTGGTTGATTATTTTTTCCCCTTTACTTTTTCAAGTCTGTTATATTGGCTTGAATAAAGTTTTGTACGATAAACAAATGCATTTTGTTTGTATTTAAAATGTATCGTGTGAAATATGCTAGTGGCATAGAAAAGGTCCCTTTATATGGGATGTGCCATGTGGCAAACAATAGAAAAGAAGGGACATTTTTGGGTAAAATGCCAGTGGCATAGAAAAGGCCCCTTTATATAAGGGTATTTATATAAGGGTATTTATATAAGTTAAAGTATTGGCAGCAGAAACCGTAGATCATACTAAAATAAGAATATTTGTGTCTGTCTGTCCGTCTGACGATTTTTGACAGCGATACTTTCGGTCGTAACCTATTAAATCTCGACTAAACTTGACAGAAGAACTAAGGGTCTTGACAGGAGAAGGAGTTTTCTCCGCCAAAGGGGTTTTCTCCACCAAGGGGGTTTTCCTCACCAGTGGAGTTGCGTGTTGAGGTGTACTGTATATCCGTGTTAAGATAGCTTTATCGTGGCGTTTTCCCAAGGCCCCTTCTAATATCAAAAGCATAATAGTAATGTCATTACAAAACAAAAATAATACGAATAATATCTCCCCCTCTCCAAGGGTCATTTTCTCCTTGACCAAACGCAGTGTTAATCTATCTATAATTCCAGTAATCTCTGTGTGTGTGTGTGTCTGTGTGTATGCGACCGCTGTTTCTCGACAACTACCGGTCCGATATACTTGAAACTTGCCAGGTATATTGCTGGGGACCCGAGGATGTGCCTTTTCAAGGTTTCATATTAATCGGAGAAGTAGTTACCGAGCTATGGCGATTTCTTTACCAAACTCCGCAAGCCGTTCGCTTTGGACCAAACCATTTCATGTAAATAGAGGGGGGGGATTGTCACCGTACTCGCAAGCCGTTCGCTTTGGACCAAACCATTTCATGTAAATAGAGGGGGGGGGGGATTGTCACCGTACTCGCAAGCCGTTCGCTTTGGACCAAACCATTTCATGTAAATAGAGGGGGGGGGGGGGGATTGTCACCGTACTCGCAAGCCGTTCGCTTTGGCTTTGCGAATGGACCAAACCATTTCATGTAAATAGAGGGGGGGGGGATATAATTTTAGATATATATATAGTACGGGCATGCCCTAGTATTTATAAATAGCTCACCGTGGTGTTTGATGGGAGCACTGGCCGCAACCAGAAGGAAAAATACTGTAAACCGCAAACATATATTTACCTTTTTAAACAGTCGCCAACACTGTTTAACACTAAACTTAAAGAAATTTAGAGGAATCCTTACATTCATGAGGCCAATTTTACATACGGAACTGATCATCAAAGATCTACTGTAATCTATATATCCCACCAATGTTATTGAAGCTCGACAGTAGAGCTACTGTAATCTATTTACACCAGAGAGGAATGACCCTTCCTGACGTGTCCCTAGGAAACGGATGTCCTAGTAGGTTTAAATTGGAATTATATGGGTACCTAGAAGCATTGGAGACAGACGGGTATATATATATATTGGCAGGACTTGTGGGTAAGCTTGTTATGTATCTGTATAATTGTGTAATGTGTGCTGATTTTGATGTCTGTGAGAGGGTCTTGTCAAGGGACAATGTGTGATTGGTGTTGTACATTCTTAACCCTAACCCTAAAACCACCTTCACCCAGCCCCACCCCATTGAAATGATATCGTTAGCTTGATGGATTTATTTAACCTGGTGTTGGTGTAGTGCAGGTAGGATGG
Organism: Myxine glutinosa; assembly: GCF_964187855.1. Classification (NCBI taxonomy): domain Eukaryota; kingdom Metazoa; phylum Chordata; class Myxini; order Myxiniformes; family Myxinidae; genus Myxine; species Myxine glutinosa. Next base: position 134,425,293 of record NC_136265.1, on the reverse strand, counting down.
GCCGAATGGCCTTCTCTTGCGTCACATTACTATGTTATTCCCTTTCCTTATTATGGGAGCTCGTTCTGAATGACTAAGGACCACACCTTACCTAACCCTTCTGCTGTGCTTCCCACTTGAAAAATAAAAACATGGGTACTGTTCCCACCTATTGGGGATCTCATGAACTGTCTGTGGCTGAGATTTGATGGCAGAAAGCCTGTTTTGCTTCGTCTCTGCAGTTGTGAGCGGGTTCGGCTGGAGGCCGAGCATATGCTTTTTCACATCGATAGGGAATCTGGGATTGAACCGTTTTCGTGCCGAACCGAGAGACATAGTAAGAGTGTGAGATTTGTCAGGATTGAAAGACATGTTCCACTTGTTTGACCAGTCAGTGATTTTGTCCAGGTCTGCAGAGAATGAGGAGGCTGCAGACTGCCGATCTGAGGGATGAGGTATGGAGCGGCAGAGAGTGGAATCATCAGCAAAGAGATAGAGAGGATTTTCCAGAGAGTCAGAGAGATCATTGATGAAGACCAGAAAAAGAACAGGGCCCAGAACACTACCTTGGGGAACTTCCGCAAGAACAGGAAGGGGAGATGAGAGAAACCCATTCAGGGCCACACGTTGACTATGACCAGAGAGGAAGTCCGCAAGCCATGCATGGAGATTTCCATGGATACCATAGGAGAAGAGTTTGGTGAGCAGAGCGGGGTGCCAGACCGTATCGAAGGCACGTGATATGTCAAGGGAGACAGCTCTGATTTCCTGTTTGGCATTGAGGACCTCCATCCATTGTTGAGACAACAGAAGCAGCATGTCCAGAGTGGTGACCTGGTCTGAATCCAAATTGATGATCAGAGATCAAGCCATTGGAGAAGAGGAAGGATTTGATGTCCGAAGCAATGATGGATTCCATGACTTTGCTGATAAAATTGGAAGCAGGCTGATTGGTCTGTGGTTGCAAGGATCTGTTTTTGCACCTTTTTTGGGTAAAGCGGTAATGTTTGCTGATTTCCAAGATGCTGGCAGATGACCTTGAGCAAAAGAGAGGGTGAAAAGAACAGAGAGAGGGTGAGATAGAGTGGCACAGCAGGGTTTTAGGACCAGTGGGCTGATGCCGTCTGGTCCAGTTGCAGAATCAGAGTCGAGGATTGACAGAAACTTCTCCACCTTGTCAGGAGAGAAGGACACAGAGTCCAGGAGGAGTTGGGCTCGACTGGGAAAGGTGGGAACAGAGAGAGATGGGTTTGGGACACAAGATTTTGATGTAAACACAGAGTTGAGGCATTCAGCTTTTTCACGTGCGGAGTCAGCTGTGTAGCCGTTTGAGGTAAGGGAGGGAATGGAGGTGGAACAAACACCAGAAACGGATTTGAAAAGACGCCACCAGGATTTGGAAGACGGAGACAGGTTTGAGAGTTCACTCTTGAGAGTGGAGAGATATTGTTTCCTGGCTCTCCTGACTTAAAAAATTAAACATTTCTCATATCCGAATCCATATTCAGATCTTCACCAAAATTGAATCGTTTCTTCCTTGTCAGACGCCCAACCTGTCCACAAAGTTTCGTCCAAATCCGTTCATAACTTTTTGAGATATCCTGCTATGTATCGTTTTTGGCCCTATCTCCCAATGGTGAAGAATCACATAAAAAATTCTACTAGCCGGATCCGAATCTGGATCTTCACCAAAATCTAATCATGTCGTCCTTGTCACATACGCTACATCTCCGCCAAATCTCGTCCGAATCCGTCTATAACCTTTTGAGATATCTAGTTCACAAACAAACAAACAAAGAAAGGGACAGACAGGGGTGAAAACATAACCTCATCCACCTTTGGTGGCGGAGGTAAAAAAAAAAAATTGGTGGACAGGTTGGGTGTGTGCCAAGGACGAATGTTTTTAGATTTGGTGAAGATCCGGAAGTGGATATTAGTATTTTTGGTGATTCTTCAGCATTGAGTGATAGGGCTAAAACCGATATATAGCACGATGTCTCAAAAAGTTATGGACGGATTCGGACCAAACTTGGTGGACAGATTGGGTGTGTGATGAGGACAAATCTATTTGAGTTTGCTGAGGATCCGGATCTCGATACGATATTTTAATTCTTAAAGTGTGTCTTCATAATTGAGAGATAGGGCCAAAAACGATATAAACAGCATGATAATAAAAAAAAAGTTGTGGACGGATTTGGACTAAACTTGGTGGACAAGTTGCCTAGGTGACAAGAACAAGCCGATTAGATTTTGGTTCAGGTCTGCATGCAGATCCGGCCGATCAGTGGATACAAAACGTGAACTGTGTAACCTGGCGGAAGTACGCACTCTACCGAGTGTTTTTTTTGTTTTTTTGTATACAAGATCGAGGCTCATGTAAAATCTAACATTAATGACAAAAAACAAACGGACACATAAGACGAAATAAAGGGAGCGGGAGACAAGATGGGGAGAGAGGGGGAAGCACCCAAGTACAACATTTGAGAACAGGGACATCGGGAGATCTGTGGGAGAGAGAGGGCTGTGGGAGAGAGAGGGCTTGGGGGGAGGAGGCATGGGAAGGGAGGGGTGGGGCAGGTAAAAAAAACACATGGACGCACCAAGGACTTCCAGGAAAGAAGTTGGTATTTCAGAAAAGTGTATCTGGGGTGAATTAACAGGGGTAGAAAAGATCAAGGCTTTGGAAGGGGGAAGATAAGAGATGGTGGTGAACAGCTGTTTTAAAGACCTGGAGGGAGGAGTGGGATTGAAGAGAGTGGGGGAGTTTGTTCCAGAGGCGGGAGAAAAGAGGAATGAAGGAGTGAAGGTGAGCAGAGAGTCTTGATTTTGGCAGTTTAACCATAAGAGGGTTGCAGGCAGATCTTGTGCGACCTGCAGGAATATTTGGGGGACAGAGCCCAGAGAGAGCTGGGGGAGCAAGGCCGGAGAGGAGTCGGTAGAAAACAGAAAGACCACCAACCTGCCTGCGGTGAGTGAGTGAAAGGCTCTCGGAGTTAGCTTCATCGCGGGAGATTCCAATGATTAAGAAGTTGTTCTAGTTTGTTGTTCTCGTTTCAAATGAATTATATACTGCAGAGCACAAATCGTGTTTTTGTCACTTTCAAAAACCTTTTATTTCGCAGTAATTGGACATAAAACTCCAGCATTTTACGTCATCTCGACCAATCAAATTTACCGATCGCATTCCCTACCCATGTCGTTGTTTCTCAAGACTGCGTGGGGTAAGGTGTTCCATGAACTCTCTAGTTTTTTAAAATAAAGTTGTTCTGACAGTTTTTGTGCATCGTTGGTATTGCCCACAAGGGGTCGCTGCTACACCGACCGACAGTAATTTCTTGAGTGAAGGCATGTGGGTGAAACCACTTGCTTTGTTGGACAGCAAGTTTGAAAGCAGACATTGTAAAATAAATAAAAAATATTTAAAAAAGAAAAAGAAACAGAGCATGAAGAGTAAATGGACTTTAATGTTTGGTTTTAATTAGCAGCTCAGTTGAAAAGGAGAGCACAGGGCAACAAATGTCAAAATAACAGTGGGAGCAAAGAGGCGTTGATGGTGAATGTTATGATCACGTCGTGTTAATTAGGGATACCGATAAACCTACTATCAGCAGCTTTGTTGTTCTTATGAAGCCACGAAGCTGCACTGATGTGTTTTGTTGCTAAACCTGAAACACAAAGGAAGAACAGGTTTTGTTTTTGCAGCCCAATTTTAGAAGATGATTGTAGTTTTTACAGTACTGCAGTTCTTTATTGTTGGCATTAAATTAATGAATTAATTCACTCTTTCACTCATTATTTGTTTATTTATTTATTTATGCATTCATTCATTGATTTATTTATTTATGCATTTATTTATATATTCATTCATTAATTCATTTATTTATGCATTTACTTATTTATTCATTCATTAACTCATTAATTAATTTATTTTACTAGACTCGGTGGCATAATGGTTAGAGTAGCTGTTCTGAGTCTGTGGGGAGTGGGTGGTTCAAAGCTTGGGTGACGTCATACCAAAGATTATATAGAAACTAGGACGACACTCTTCGACATCATGACGTCGACCAATATGCCTCCACCCACATTATTACATCATTATAATACTTGTACCAAATTTGATTTAAATCCATTCAGCTGTTCTCAAGTTAACACATTTTTACCTGACATGACCTCTGACCTCACTAAAATGACTAAATCACCTCACTCCTCACCTTTGATGCAAAAATATACTCAGTTTATCTTTGCATCATAATATATACTCATACCAAGTTTGTTTAAAATCCCATCACTTGTTCACGAGTTGGTGTGGCAACATAAATTATACTTAACATGATCTTTGACCTTTGACCTCTTGACCCCAAAATCTAATCAGTTCATCTTTTCATCGTTATACATACCTGTACCAAGTTTGACTTAGATCCCTTCAGCCGTTCTTAAGTAATCGCGGTAACGAAATAATTGTAACTTAACATGATCTCTGATCTTTGACTTCGTGATCCCAAAATAGAATCAGTTCATTTTTACCTCATTATACATTCCTGTACCAAGTTTTATTTAGATCCCTTCAGCCGTTCTTAAGTTATCGTGGTAACGAAATAATTGTAACTTTGCACGACCTTTAATCTTTCACCTCTTGACCCAGCATCGAATCAGAATGTATTGGCGTCAAAAAAATCAGTTTATCTTTGCATCAAATCTACAATTATACCAAATTTGGTGAAAATTCCTTGACTGGTTCACAAGGTAGCTCGGTAACAGAATTTTTACCTGACGGGATATCTGACATTTGACCTTTGACCTCTTGACCCCAAAATCGAATCATTTGATCTTTACATCATTATAGATGCCTGTACCAAGTTTGAATTAAATACCTTCAGCCATTCTCAAGTTATAAACTTATTACAGACTTTGACCTTTGACCTTCGCCCCAAAAATCTAATCAGTTAATCTTTACATAACCATACATAATTATACCAAATTTGGTAAGAATCCCCTCACTGGTTCACAAGTTATCACACTAACAGGATTTTTACCTAACATAACCTCTGACCTGTGACCTCGTGACCCCAAAATCAAATCGGTTCATCTTTACCTCATTATACATACCTGCACAAAGTTTAACTAAGATCCCTTTAGCCGTTCTGAAGTTATCGCGGTAACGAAAACCTATCACGGACGGACGGACGGACAACCTGAATACATAATGCCTCCAGCGACTTCGTCGGCGTAGGCATATAAATGGTATGTGCTGCTTCCTTGCTTAGCATTCAGCATTTTAAAGGGTAGAGCACAGACAAACACTGCTGGGAAGGCAATGGCAAACCACCCAATGGTCCCTTGCCAAGAAACTGTTTCGTTAGCACCGACATTTTGTTTCCAGTCTGGTACATCAAAATAGAAAAAGTATTTATTTATCTTTACAAAATATTTGGTTTTGTTCACTTAGGAGGGTGGAAGGGGAGAGAAGGGGGAAAGGGGAGGGGAGGGGAGGGGGGAAGGGGACGGGAGGAGAGGGGGGAGGGAGGGGAGGGGAAGAGGACAGGCGGGGAGGGGGGAAGGGAGGGGAGGGAGGGGAGGGGGGAAGGGGAGGGGGAAGGGAGGGGGGGGGAAGGGGAGGGAAGGTGGGAAGGGAACGGGAGGGGAGGGGGGACGGGGAGGGAGGGACGTGAGCGAGTCTGGCGGCGAGGATGGAACATCACGTGATCGCTCTGATCGAATCAACGAGCTGCTCTGGCACAGGCTGAGATTCAGTGTATAATGTTCCTCGCTGAAATGCGCTAAGTTAAATATGAATAATAAATATGGATCTTGTCATCGGAGGTCATTTTTAGGGAGGCCATGTCCTTCCCAGGCTCAATGGCCATGTCTATGCCAAATATCAAGTACGTGAGCCTCTCCGTTTAGGAATCTATAGGTAACACACACACAAACTGTGTTTTATTTATATAGATGATCTCGAACTGTTTTGCTCAAACTGCATTTCTTACAATGTAAGAAACTGTCTTAGCTTATTGTCATTTCATTCCCTGAGCCTTGCAGGAATCTGGTACAGATAAAATGGAAAGGAAAGAGACTGAAAAGTAGTCCAGAGGCTTCGAGGGGCCCAATTTGGCATGCTTGCCATCTCAAATTGCCCAACCCTCCCCCTCATCCCTCCCCTGCAACCAAACCAAGACTCGTATATTCCCATCTGTGAAATGGAGTGGACAGCGCTATTGAAAACAGTGGGATGGAGAGCTCATGGAGCTTGCAGCGAAATGAAAAGGCTCTTGACCAAAAACTCTCGAAAGGCACATTTTCTCTCCACTTGCACTATGGCTGGTGAAGACTCGTTTCGGTTTGTTTTGTTATCATTTTGAGTTTCTTAACACTAGTCCACCCGCTCACTATGGGAGCGGAAAAAGGGTCATTCCTCTTTGGGGTATGTAGATTACAGTCGATCTATGGTCGGATCTCAAGAACATTTGGTGTGTGTTCATGTACCAACTTTCTTGTGGAGAGATCACCAAGTGGTTTAAGCATTTGAGCAAGCACTCCATTCAAAACCGTTAAGGAACGGCTGGCTTGGCAAGCGCTAGCTAGCTGCTTGGTAAATGAGCACACCCCGAGCTTCTCCCTTTCAGTTTCGTATTAAACAGTAGGAGCGAGTTTCAAAAGTTCGCTCCGAAAAATGCCACGGAAGTGGCCGAAAAGACCATGTTAATAACCCAACATTTGTGGGTTATTTCGAGTACAGTAGATCTTCGCTCAGTTCTGTAAGTAAACCTTACTTCACGGATGTTGGGATGCCTCCAAATTTCTTCATTTAGTGTTATAAAGAGCTAATCATGAAAAGCTAATCATACGTGTTTGTGGTTTATAATATTTTTCCTTCTTGCAGATGTTGTTGCTCACACGGAAACGCCATTATAACTACAAGTACCCTACTGCAAAGCCGCAATGAGCCGGCGAAGCCAAAGCCTCTTGCCACTATTTTACCCATCACGATGGCATCAGTGGGTTAGGTAGTTGGTAGTAGGTAGGTGTAGTAGGTACCGTACCTGGTAAGACTTGGTAAAAGAGAAGAGCAGACAGTCCTCCCCAATACCTGCATACAATAAATGTCACAAGAAGCTTAAGGAAGTAACTATAGGATGTGCTAGCTTAAGGCCTATTTTAAGAAATTTTAACTGGGCTTAACATACGTTTTCACAGTATGTGTGTAGTCTTCTAACTTCAGTCGCTGTCAGGGCTGGTTCTCTTTGGGCACTGCGGCTTCCTCCACCAGAAAAAGTTAGCTTGCAGTAAGATCAGTGCCGACAGATCAGATGATAGCGCCGTTTCAACGGCAATGTGTGACTGTCGTTAATCAAACCGTGTCGATGGCGCTGATTGGCTGACCTAAGCTGATCGCTGATTGGTCAGCTCACAAAATTTCGCAAATTCAGACCTAAAATGACACCATTTGGATTCTGGATGAGATTAAAATTGATAAAATTTACTTCTTGATTAATTCGGTGAATTCCGTCTAAACTTCGGATATTTCCGGCCTTGAAAAACTATCCCCTACGGCCGCGAGATTTCTAAAAAATAATTCTTCGTCAATTTTAGAATATTTGACGCCGTTTTCACCCTCCGAAACGCGTAATAAGCTTTTTTGAAGTATTTTTTCAAATGCTCGAATCTCATTGGTTCCGGTGTTTGGTGACGATTTTCGTTGAAGATAACGAGGTTGGTCTTAAAGTATTTTAATTACAAATTAGAGGTGCATTAGATTGTGAATCAAACAAAGACGGGTGAAACAAACTCCTATTGAACTTTTCGCAATTTTGTTATGCATACTTCCGCATCCGGAAGATGGCGGCCTCCATTAAGTGATTTGGTTTTTGAAATATTTTTTCAAATGCTCGAATCTCATTGGTTCCGGTGTTTGGTGACGATTTTCGTTTAAGATAACCAGGCCCGTGCGGGCCGAGATTGGTCTTAAAGTATTTTAATTACAAATTAGAGGTGCATAAGATTCTGAATCAAACAAAGACGAGTGAAACAAACTCCTATGGAACTTTTTCAAATTTGTTATGCATACTTCCGCATCCGCAAGATGGCGGCCTCCATTGAGCGATTTGGTGCGTCAAAGCTTCGAAATTCTCAAGCCAAGGGATCCAGCATAATCTGTTTTTTCAACATAATACATACGCGTTCATTGACAACACTGGCTTCGCCAGCTATAAGCTATTTATACACGTTATCACTGCAGGAAAAACTCCTTGGGGAAGCGGGACATTATTAGTATTAATATTGTTTTTGTAATAACATTAATAATATGCGATTATCATTCCTTTTGTAATTAAAAGCGTCTTTGGAAAAACGCCACGATAAATCTTCTTCTTTGGAAAAACGCCACGATAAAGCTAATTTAACATTGATATACACCTCAACACGCAACACCAATAACGACAATGGCGGGGAAACCCGCTCGGGGGAGAAAACCCCCTTAGGAGGGGGGCAAATGAATGCGCTACAACCTTCATTATGTAACCGGTCATCCTGTCAAGTTTGGTTGAGCTTGGATAAGCAACGACAGAATGTATTGGCGTCAAAAATTCATCAGACAGACGGACAGACGCCAAATGGCGTATTTTAGTATGATGATAGTGGTGGATAGAATACATGAATCTTTAGTTATGTCAGCAACAGAAATTTGTTTTGGAATTTGTGGGACTAAATGATCAATCTGAAAATCAGAGGGCTGGCAGGACAGCCACGAAGTATGCCCATTCACCTCTAGTCTGAGCTGTCTAGCCTGGGTTCGAATCCCGGCCCAGCTGTAAACTGTCAACTTGGTGCTTCGCAGGAAGGACGAGGCCTCAACGTGTGTGCTGTCCCTCAGATGGATGTTAAACTGGGCGTGCCGTCTGGCATTATTTGATGGACGTTAAAGATCCCATGGTGTCCTTCACGAAGAGTTGGTCACTTATTGATGACATCCTGAGCAAAATTCGAAATTCTTACCTTGACTGCTGGGAAAGCAATGGCAAAGCACCCAACCCCCCAGCATAACCCCTTGTCAAAGGAGGGGGGGTGCACCCCTCAGAACATATATAATTAAAACTTTGATTAAGGGCTAGACTTCAAACATTGAATCATTTCTTATGACTGCTTCCAGGTCCTGGTGGTTATTTGGGGGGGGTTGGCCTGGTGTTGGCTTAACAGTTAGGGTGGAGGGCTTGGGATCCGAGGGTCCTGAGTTCAAATCCTGGTCAGCTGTTGAATTAACACCAGATGGGGTTGAATCAACCTGTCATCCTTCAAAGGACGGCAAAATGAGCAGCAACTCACTGGGTCCTCCCTCAAGGAGGTTGGAGGCAGGATTTGCACTCTGGCCACATTTTTGAGGCTCACAACCTCATTTGATCACAGTGGTGTATGTCAGGATGGTGCTGAGGTCACTTTGATGGTGTTGACTAACTGACCAACATATAGAATAAACCAGTGTCTCAATGCAATCTCCTCACTTCCATGGTGACAGACAGCTGAGAGACTTAGGGTACCTCAAAATAATTTAATACTTATATTATTGTCTAACTGGCATCTCCACCCAGGTCATATTATCCTCTTCAACTAAAGTATCAAACAAGCCCGGCTAGGCCGCTGTTAGACTCTCGGTCTTGTTTTATTTGGAAAACTCAAAAGTGAAAATGTGCTAGAAGATGAAATTGGTTCTTTGTTTGTAATATTTTACCTCTCCTTGTAAAGATCACACATAGGTAGACCACATTGGAAACTACACCTGCACTCGGTAGAGCGCATACCTCCGCCAGCCTGAGCAGTTTATGTTTTCTATCCCACTGATAGGCCGGATCTGGATTCGGACCTGAACCAAAATCTAATCGCTTGTTCTCATCACCAAACCAACTCATCCACCACGTTTAGTCATAACTCGTCCATAACTTTTTAAAATACCATGTTATATATCGCTTTTCACCCAATCTCTCAATGGGGAAGAATCACTTAGAAATTAAATAATTCTCATATCCGAATCCATATTCAGATCTTCAGCAAAATATAATCGATTCGGCCTTGTCACACACCCAACCTCCCCACCAAGTTCCGTCCAAATCCGTTCCTAACTTTTTGAGATACAGTGCTATATATCGGTTTTAGCCCGATCTATCAATGGTGAAGAATCACTTAAAAGATTATGCTAGGCAGATCCGGGTCTGGATCTTCACCAAAATTGAACCAATTCTTCCTTGTCACACACCCAACATCTCCACCAAGTTTCGTCCGAATCCGTCCACCACTTTTTGAGATATCCCCCTATGTATCGTTTTTGTCCCGATCTCCCAATAGTGAAGAATCACTTATAAAATTCTAGTAGCCGGATCCGAATCCGGATCTTCTCCAAAATCTAATAAGTTCGTCATTGTCACATACACTACCTCTCTGCCAAATTTCGTCCGAATCCGTCTACAACTTTTTCAGATATCTTGTTCACTGACAGACAAAGAAACAAGAAGACGTCATGCAGAGCACGACACTTGCAAAATCCAACCCCTCCCCCAAAAAAGGTTTCCATTGATCCAGCAAATTGTCCATTTCATCAGGATTAAAATTGACGATCTTGATCAAGGCTCGGGTCAACAGGATGAAAAGTGATGATTTTTCAGATGAAAATTGATGATTTTAGAAGTTTGATTCAGTTGACCTTTGACCTATTGACCTTAAAAATAGATGGTTTCCCAATTCAGCGAGGCACTATGCAAATGCTGTTAAATTTGCAAGTAAATCAGATAAAAATGGTTCTTTGGGAAGTTTGACTTAGAGGTGACCTTTGACCTTTTGACCTTAAAAATAGTTGGTTTCCCTATTCAGTGAGGCACCATGCAAATCATGTCAAATTCTCAAATCAATCGGATGAGAATTCATGATTTGGGAAGTTTGACCTTGAGTTGACCTTGGACCTTTTGACCTCAAAATAGTTGGTTTTCCAATTTAGTGACTCAATATACAAATGCTGTCCAACTTTCAAGTTAATCGGATGAAAAATGGCGATTTTAGAAATTTAACCTCCAGATGACCTTTGACCTTTGGCCTCAAAATCAATAGGCTTCTTCATTGTGACGACCTCTACAACTTGATGGTTTCATGACGATCGGTTTGGAATTGTGACCTGTAGGCCGGTGACAAACAGACAGAGGTGAAAACATAACCTCCATCCACCTTTGGTGGCGGATGTAATTAATTTGCGAGTGTGAGGAAGTGAAAACAATTTGAAGTCCTTAATTTAGTGGAGATAACAAACTTTCATGACATATTATGAGATCTTTAATAGTTACATGTACGTTTTTTTGTGTATGTGTGTGTGTTTAGGATTTTGCAAGACAGACGTGAAATCATGTGGGACAGATGTCGGTGTACTATTACCTGGATTCCACGGATATTAGGAGGCAATGACATAGGTTGGCAACCATTGCATAGTCTTGATGGGCCTAATGGGCTTCCCCTGCGTTAAAGTGCCTTGTAACTTTTCAATGGCCAAATCCACTTAGCATATGAGTTTTGAACTTGGTATCCCATCAGCATGAGCCATGCGTTAAAATAAACACACCTGATAGGTCAATTCAGTTGGACTTGGTCCGAAATTGGGGATTATGGATTGGGTCTCGTCCGTCTGTCCAACTGTCCGTGCGTGCGTCCGCAAACACATGTCGGACAGGTATGGACCGATTTTGTTCATACTTAGCATAAAGACAATACATGATGGTATACAGTGCGTATAGAAAGCCTACACCCCCTTTCAAATTTTTCATCTTTTGTTGCCTTGTAGCCTGGAATTAAATTGCATTAAATCGGTCTTTTCCACCTTTATTTACACATCGTAACCCACGAATTTCCAAGTGAAAAACAAATTTTACAAATTTCAGAAAATTAATTAAAAATAACAAACTAGAATATCTTGGTTGGATAAGTGCGGTTTCATTCCTCATTCTCAGCTACGATTGCACAATCACATCAGTTTCAATTCCTCATCCAAACGTAGGAACTCTTGGTCCAAGAAGCTTCTCCGCAAGAAGCAACCACAGCAAAAATGTCACTGACTTGCTTTTTCAAAGCTGACGAGTTGAGCAGGGTGAGCGGGCCGTCCTTGAGCAGGTGTCAGGTGGTGATCCATTGCTTCCGCAGACATCCTATATTGCTTGATGGATGAAAGATCTCGCAGCTCACCTGGAGCTTGTGGTCGCATGAGTAGTTACAGAAACTTCTAGGTTCGTAACGTGCTTGATATTGATTCGTGCCAAACTGGGCCCGCTTGCAGGTCTGATTTTTCCTTCTGTGGCCAGGTGATGATTCATCACATCCTGCATCCCTCTAGGTAGTGCAATCAAGTGATCTGAAGGTACACTACATGACCAAATGTATGTGGACACCCGAACATCGAACATCTCATTCCAAAATCATGGGCATTAATATGGATTTGGTCCCCCCCTTTGCTGCTATAACAGCCTCCACTCTTCTAGGAAGGCTTTCCACTAGATGTTGGAACATTGCTGCGGGGATTTGCTTCCATTCAGCCACAAGAGCATTCGTGAGGTCGGGCACTGATGTTGGGCGATTAGGCCTGGCTCACAGTCGGCGTTCCAATTCCTCCCAAAGGTGTTTGATGGGGTTGAGGTCAGGGCTCAGTGCAGGCCAGTCAAGTTCTTCCACACTGATCTCGACAAAACATTTCTGTATGGACATCGCTTTGTGCATGGGGCCATTGTCATGCTGAAACAGGAAAGGGCCTTCCCCAAATGGTTGCCACAAAGTTGGAAGCACACAATCGTATAGAATGTTATTGTATGCTGTAGCGTTAAGATTTCCCTTCACTGGAACTAAGGGGCCGAACCATGAAAAACAGCCCCAGACCATTATTCCTCCTTCACCAAACTTTACAGTTGGCACTATGCATTCGGGCAGGTAGCGTTCTCCTGGCATCCGCCAAACCCAGATTCGTCCGACGGACTGCCAGATGGTGAAGCATGATTAATCACTCCAGAGAACGCGTTTCCACTGCTCCAGAGTCCAATGGCTGCGAGCTTTACACCACTCCAGCCGATGCTTGGCATTGCGCATGGTGATCTGAGGCTTGTGTGCGACTGCTCGGCCATGGAAACCCATTTCCTGAAGCTCCCGACGAACAGTTGTTGTGCTAACGTTACTTCCAGAGGCAGTTTGGAACTCGGTAGTGAGTGTTGCAACCAAGGACAGACGATTTTTAGGTGCTACGCGCTTCAGCACTCGGCGGTCCCGTTCTGTGAGCTTGTGTGGCCTATCACTTCGCGGCTGAGCTGTTGTTGCTCCTTGATGTTGCCACTTCACAATAACAGCACTCACAGTTGACCGGGGCAGCTCTAGCAGGGCAGAAATTTGACGAACTGACTTGTTGGAAAGGTGGCATCCTGTGACGGTGCCACATGGAAAGTCACTGAGCTCTTCAGTACGGCCAATTCTACTGCCAAAGTTTGTCTATGAAAATTGCATGGCTGTGTGCTTGATTATATATACCTGTCATTCATGGGTGTGGCTGAAACAGCCGAATCCACTAATTAGAAGGGGTGTCCGCATACTTTTGTCCATGTCGTGTACATTACATTTCTTGGTAGGAAGTTGAATCACAAGGAATCTCCCCTCACTGTAAACAGGTTGCGTGCATTACATTCCTGTTCCACGTTTTACCTGGTCTTGCCCCCTCGGACGTTACAGGTCTTTGTCCCTCGCAAGCCATGACAGATTCCACGCACTCTTCTAGCAACTCCCACCTTGTTACTCTTTCGGGATTCCAGGATCAATGTATTACCTGGATTACTGTGTCTGCTATCTATCTCACCCGTGCAATCGCCTTCCCGAATCTGTCCCGCATTGCTCTCTTCGCTCCAGTTCTTCAATGTGGCAACCCACCATCATTTTGGAATGGAATAGAAAACGAGTCTTACTCGTCGGCTGAGAGGTATACAATGGATGGAAACAATAACGTTGATCAAACTATGCAAACTGCCATGGGAAACAAGGCGAAGCTTACATTTTGGGTGTTAACCCTTTGTTTCAGCAAAATATGCTTTTGCTTCGAAGAAAGGAAACGTCAGCTTTTCCTTGCTTCTCATGGCGGTTACAATCCTTTTGTCAACGTTCGCTTGAATTCATCCACCATTATCTTGCATTGTTTCCTATGCACTTAACCATGACATTTTGCGTTTACTGCTGACCTTTCCCCTCTGTCCAACCATCGATGTCTGCAATAACCATGTTTATCAGCTGCTATATGTGTTCACTTGCTCCTCATAATCGTGTCTTTTGCCCCCTTGTGTAACCTGTCAAGTGTCAATCAATGTTCCTAGTTACCCTCGCCAGAGGAGAGGGTATTGCATTTGAGTCCGTTTGTTTGTCTGTTTGTCCGCACAGAATAAATATGATTTTCTCTGCAACCGTTGGTCCGATTGACAGGAATTTTTCACCAGAGATGCAACTCCACCTGTAGAATTTTTTTAAATGATAATGATGAAGTCATAGGTCACATGGTTCGGCCGCCATCTTAGAAAATCGAAAAACTTTGCACCTCTATATCTCGGAAGTTCTGAATAGAAAAAATAGAGACATAGCTCATTGTAAAGAGCTCTCCATGGGGAATAAAATATGTTAATGATGATGTCACAGGTGCCTCCATTATGACATCATAATTCGACAAGTACAAAACTTCATCCAATCAAGATGCAATTTCTTGAGCGCCATGTCGGCATAAACTGGTGGAGAAAAAATAATAATGATGACGTCATCGGTCACGTGGTTCGGCTGCCATCTTGGTTTTAACACAAAAGCTTTAAAAACCACTGAAAATACATCCTGGCGAGGGTTTGCAATCTCCGATTGCTCTTTTTCTTGTTTACCTGTTTTTGCCTTGGTGTCTCACTTTCCTACTTCTCACTTATACCTGGTGTTGGCTTGAAGGTTAGGGCAGCTGGCTTGGCATCCCACGGTCCTGAGTTCGAATCCCGTTGAATTAACGCCAGGTGGGGTTGACTCAGCCTGTCATTCATCCTTCCGAAGTCGGCATAAATGAGTACCAGATAACTGGAATCAGCCTGTCATCCTTCCGAAGTCGGCATAAATGAGTACCAGATAACTGGTTATAGAGAGGCATTGCATCAGCGGCAGACACGCCCACTGAAAAATGATGCAACCAGCAGCCTGCTGGCTGCACACGAACCACCCACTTCTCACTTTCCCATGGTCTTTGACATACATGATAAAAAAGACTGAGGTCGAGTGTGTGTATGTACTTGGAACAATAAATGGTAACTCGGGGAAGGGAATGTACGGAAAAGCAACACCATGCACATAATAAATAAATGGCAACCAACAATCCCCTTACCCACGATAACAATGACTAAATGGAGATTCCTTAGGACACAGTCAGACACACCACAATATATGGACAAAGTGGGAAGGACAAGACTCCAGTTTTCAAACGCCAAACTTTTCAGCAATGCCAGCTCACCCCTTGAGAAGATAATCTATCCATGGATGCATTTCTCGCTCACTGGCCTTCATCAGCGTGGAGTTGACTTCCTACAAGAAGGTTGGCCGACTGATACTGCGAGTAGCAGTATTGTAGCTGAAACACTCCCTGTCTGCAGTGAGTGGTTCTTTGTCTGTTGCAGAATGCAACTAAAAGCCGGAAGTATTTATAAAGTATCTTAACCGTAATATCTTATTTCCTAGCTACAAATATACTCTTAAGCCATGTAATGGATGCCTAAATAGGCAGGAAACGTTAATTGGTCAGAACCCTAGCAACAAATGTTGGTGCGGCACCAGGGTTCAAGGTTACCATTCCAGAGGGGGTACTACTTGGCATTTAAGACCACATGATAACCTTGCGAGCTCAACTCTTGGGGAGGACTAATCCCTATCCCCATTTCTGATCCCACTTTATTGCTTTTATCTTAGTTTGGGTTCAATTTCCAATGGAACAAGCTCTCTTGTTCTTTACTTTCATGGCATTATCCACTGAGAGCGTTTTTCTTTGGAGAGGTCGTTTAGCTGACTGTCCCATCGACTCGCATTTGCTCGGTGATCCCGCCGTACTGGTTGAAGATGAGCAGGTTATATTGTTTGGTGTCCAGGTCAATTACATAGTCCTGGCAAGCCAATGGCAAACAACCCAATGTATCAATCTCCCTGGAAACTTATTCGGTCGCATCGAAGCTCCTCGTGGCATAACTCCACATACTTCTACTTCTCCGAGTTATTTTCCACATACGTTTTCACCTTACCCTTTCCTCTATTTAAGAGGGCTGTTCACAGTTTCTTATTGTCGATTTTTAGTCGAATATTGTCCAGGAGAGAAAGAGATTGCAGGTGTCTATTTCAAGAAAACATTCCACAGATGATAGGTAAAGACTGTGCTGCAATGGTAAGAGCATCCCTTTAGAGTCTGGGAGATCAGCGGTTCAAACCCAGCCGAGTCATACCAAAGACTTTAAAAATGGTACGTGCTGCTTCCTTGCTGGACACAGCATTGAGAAAGATTAGGCCACAAACAAACAAACAACCATAGGTTGGCAGGTATTGTACAGATTTGATGGACCAAACTGCCTCCTCCAGTGTTGAAGTTCCTTGAGCTACTACAAATCCGCACGTCCAGTTAAGGGGCATAGCGACACCCTTAGGGTGTCCACCCTTTTGCACCTCGTTCCCTTGGGACTTGTGCAACTCGAAGTTAGAGCAGAAATTTGGAATCTTGACCAAGGTGCAGACAATAGGTCACCTTTTCGCGAAGGACACCGTGGGGTCTTTAACGTCCACCATCGTCCAGTTTTACGTTCATCAGAGGGATGGCACACACATTGATAAATCACCATGCTTGTGAAACAACAGGATGACAGTTTATACCTGGGTTGGGATTCAAACTTGGGCTACATAACTTGGAGATGAGTGGGCATACCTCCAGGCCATCCTGGCAGCCCGAGGTTCCTTGAAATCAACTCTTATTTGTTTAAAAGAAAAAAGCACGACGAGTGGTTGCGCAGACGGGTAATTCTTGATTTTATATTTAAATTATAATTATGTTATAATTAAATAGAGTATTTTCTGCTTGCTTTGACACACACACACACACACACACACACACACACACACACACACACACACACACACACACACACACACACACACACACACACACACACACACACACACACACACTATATATATATCTGTGTGTATACATGAGTGTATATGTATATACACAGTGCCTTTAGAAAGTCTACACCCCCTTTCAAAATTTTCACCTTTTCATGCCTTATATTCTGGAATTAAATTATATTAAATCAGACTTTTCCCACCTTTATTTACACATCTTAACCCACAACCTCCAAGTGAAAAACAAATTCTACAAAATCAGACAAACTAGAATGTCATCGTTGGATAAGTATACACCCTCCCGAGTTAATACTTGGTGGAAGCACCTTTGACTGCAATTACAGCTGTGGGTCTGTTGGGATAAGTCTCTACCATCCTTGCACACCTTGACTGCGCAATATTTGCCCATTCTTCTGTACAAAACTGTTCTAGCTCAGTTAAGTTGCGTGGGGAAGGTTGATGGACACAAATCTTCCAGTCCTGCCACAGATTTTCGATTGGATTTAGGTCGGGGCTTGACTGGGCCACTCAAGGACATTTTTCTTTTTGTTCCTTAGCCACTCCAGTGTAGATTTGGCTGTGTGGTTTGGGTCGATGTCATGCTGAAATGTAAACTTCCATCTCATTTTCAGCTTTCTTGGAGAGGGCAGCAAGTTTTCCTCTAGGATTTTTCTGTTTTTTGCTCCATCCATTTTCCCTTCTATCCTGACATGTGCCCCAGTCCCTGCTGATGAGAAACATCCCCATAACATGATGCTGCCACCCTCATGCTTTCACAGTAGGGATGGTGTTCTTTGGGTGATGTGCTGTGTTGGGTTTGTGCCAAATGTAACGTTTTGCATTTAGGCCAAAAACTTCCACCTTGGTTTCGTCAGGCCACAAAACGTTTTGTCACATGGCTTCAGAATCTTTGGAGTGGTTTTTGCATACCTCAAACGGGACTCAAGATGGGCTTTTTGAGTAATGACTTCCTTCTTGCAACCCTAACGTACAGGCTAGACTTGTTGAATGCTTGGGATATTGTTGTCACATGCACACTGACCACTCTTTGCCATAAATCCTTGTAGCTCTTTCAAAGTTGCCATTGGCCTCTTGGTGGCCTCTCTGATCAGTCTCCTCCTTGCTTGGTCATCCAGTTTGGAGGAACGGCCTGATATAGACAGGGTCTTGGTGGTGCCATTCAACTTCCACTTCTTAATTATTGTCTTGACTGTGCTCCAAGGGATATTCAAGGCCTATGAAATATTTTTATACCCATCCCCTGATCTATGCCTTTCCACAACTTTAGCCCAGAAGTCTTTTGAAAGCTCCTTGGTGCTCATGGTTGAGTCTTTGCTGTGAAATGCACTACCCAGCGGAGGAAACCTACAGGAACAGCTGATTTTATTCTGAAATAATCAAAATCACTACAATTTAACACAGGTGGAGGCCAATTAACTTGGTGTGTGATTTTTAAGGTGGTTGTTTGTACCTGAAGTAATTTACAATTGTTATTATAAGGGGGGTGGACACTTATGCAACCAAGATATTATAGTTTTTTATTTTAAATTAATTTTCTGAAATTGGGAGTTGTGGGTTACGATGTGTAAATAAAGTTGGAAAAAGACTGATTTAATGCATTTTAATTCCAGGCTATTAGGCAACAAAATGTGAAAAATTTGAAAGGAGGTGTAGACTTTCTACAGGCACTGTATATACATATACGGTAAATTCATTGGCATTGGAGAGCCACGTCGTCGGACTGCCACGTGCGAGGCATGAAATAAAAATTAAAGGGTATACAGTATATCGAATCTTCAAAGCAAAAAGTTCGCATTGCATTTGAAGGTCACCGTTTTGATGTCGGAGTGCGGCAATGCCTTACCTGCACAGGATTGGTGTGGTGGAGATACGGTAGAGCAGCTTTAATACACGAGAGAACACGACTGAAACAATATACGTGATTCTATTTTCAGTTAAGCTTTCGGTGATCCATGAAATAAACTGCCCACTTCGGCCCTCCGTGACCCACGACAAACAGGATCCAGATATAAGGCAAACAATAAAGCTCGAAATAAGATTGTTCTGTTTATTATGTTTACTCTTCGGATCAACTCTCTATAGATCCCTCCACATATGACACCGTCCGGGTAAGGCGGCGTGTGGTCTCGATACCATGGAGACCTTTTAATACGGCTTCATCCTATACCGACTAAATCCATTTTTCTCCTCCCTATGGTGCATTTGCTCCCATTAATATGACGTCATAACAATGGTTGTTGTGCATTGTCATAAAAATGATTTTTGGTTTTTTGTGAATTTTGTGGAAGAATGTAAAATTTTTCGGAACGACGTCAATAATTTAATGGAGGTGATGGTTTACGCATTTTGGGTGTTATTGGAGTTTGCTATCGCATTATTATGACGTCATAAGAATGGTTTTTGCGCATCGTCATCAAAATGTTTATTTTTTGGGGGAATTTTGTGGAAGAATGTAAATTTGGTCGGAATGATGTCAATAGTTTACTGGAGGTGATGTTCGACGGATTTTGGTGTTATTGGAGTTTGGTATCGCATTATTATGACGTCATAAGAATGGTTTTTGTGCATCGTCGTCAAAATGTTTTTTTTAGGGGGAATTTTGTTTAAGAATGTAAATTTGCTCGGAATTATGTCAATAGTTTACTGGAGGTGATGTTCGACGGATTTTGGTGTTATTGGAGTTTGGTATCCCATTATTATGACGTCATAAGAATGGTTTTGTGCAGTCATAATAAAAAATTTTGGGGGGGAATTTTGTGGAAGAATATACATTTTCTCGGATTGATGTCAATAATTTACTGGAGGTGATGTTCGACGGATTTTTGGTGTTATTGGCGTTTGGTATCCCATTATTATGACGTCATAAGAATGTTTTTTTGTGCATCGGCATTAGAATTTTATTATAATTTTTTTTGTAAATTTTGTGGAAGAATGTAAATTTGCTCGGAAAGACGTCAATAATTTACTGGAGGTGATGTTCGGCGCATTTTTGGTGTTATTGGAGTTTGGGTAAAGTGCTGGAGCTCCCTTATACCGAGCCACATGCCAAGACCTTTCTGTGCTTGATTGATGGTCGTGCCGCGTTCTCCCACGTGTCGGTACACGTCTCGTGCCTGGAATGAAGAGCAAAGTTGAAGAACACTTTCGCCCTGGGATGTCTGGTCAAACAGCTGGTCGTGTGCTGCTTGGAGATTGTGTGGCAAAAACACGAGGAAGAAAATAAAGCAGCACCAAGGATCAACTATACTGCTTTGTTTGTTCTGCATGGCCATCACGACACAGCTGTGCACAGACATAGGACATTAAAAGCAGCAAAAGCAATTCCTCGGACATATGCTTGTGCCATAAGTGCAGGACGTCCTCCACACCAGATGGAAGCAGCTTCTGTGAGGTGGTCTCTACCCCACTCCCACCACCACCTCCCTCACTGCCCAAGAGTGCCCACCCTCCCTCCCAATTCCTCCTTGTGCTCATGGTAACCGAGACTACACATCTCTCCGCTTTGAGATTTGATAAAAGAGGAAATGCCAGCCATGGATTCTCGAAGCTGCTTCGTTAACGCACAAATGCTGCAGAGGTCATCCTTGTTATACAGAGCCAACCATCACAGGCCCTGTTGACAACCGGGATGGGGAACTCATCGACTGGGATTTTTCAGTGACATGTATGCTGTCATTTCTCCATATGATGACGAAGACTCATGTATGCTTTTATTTCTCCATATGATGACGAGGACTCATGTATGCTTTTATTTCTCCATATGATGACGAGGACTCATGTATGCTTTTATTTCTTCATATGATGACGAGGACTCATGTATGCTTTTATTTCTCCATATGATGACGAGGACTCATGTATGCTTTTATTTCTCCATATGATGACGAGGACTCAAGTCTGCTGTTATTTCTCCATATGATGACGTGGACTCATGTCTGCTGTCATTTCTCAATATGATGACATGGACTCATGTCTGCTGTCATTTCTCCATGTGATGACGTGGACTCATGTCTGCTGTCATTTCTCAATATGATGACAAGGACGCATGTCTGCTGTCATTTCTCAATATGATGATGAGGACTCATGTATGCCGTCATTTCTCAATATGATGAAGTGGACTCATGTCTGCTGTCATTTCTCAATATGATGACGTGGACTCATGTCTGCTGTCATTTCTCAATATGATGATGAGGAGTCATGTCTGCTGTTATTCCTACATATGATGACGAGGATTCATGTATGCTGTCATTTCTCAATATGCTGACGTGGACTCATGTCTGCTGTCATTTCTCAATATGATGACGTGGACTCATGTCTGCTGTTATTTCTACATATGATGACGAGGATTCATGTATGCTGTCATTTCTCAATATGATGACGTGGACTCATGTCTGCTGTCATTTCTCAATATGATGACGTGGACTCATGTCTGCTGTCATTTCTCAATATGCTGACGTGGACTCATGTCTGCTGTCATTTTTCAATATGATGACGTGGACTCATTTCTGCTGTCATTTTTCAATATGATGACGTGGACTCATGTCTGCTGTCATTTCTCCATGTGATGACGTGGACTCATGTCTGCTGTCATTTCTCAATATGATGACAAGGACTCATGTCTGCTGTCATTTCTCAATATTATACGTGGACTCATTTATGCTGTCATTTCTCAATATGATGAAGTGGACTCATGTCTGCTGTCATTTCTCAATATGATGACGTGGACTCATGTCTGCTGTCATTTCTCAATATGCTGACGTGGACTCATGTCTGCTGTCATTTCTCAATATGATGACGAGGACTCATGTCTACTGTTATTCCTACATATGATGACGAGGATTCATGTCTGCTGTCATTTCTCAATATGCTGACATGGACTCATGTCTGCTGTCATTTCTCAATATGCTGACGTGGACTCATGTCTGCTGTCATTTCTCAATATGCTGACGTGGACTCATGTCTGCTGTCATTTCTCAATATGCTGACGTGGACTCATGTCTGCTGTCATTTCTCAATATGCTGACATGGACTCATGTCTGCTGTCATTTCTCAATATGATGACGTAGACTCATGTCTGCTGTTATTTCTACATATGATGACGAGGATTCATGTATGCTGTCATTTCTCAATATGATGACGTGGACTCATGTCTGCTGTCATTTCTCAATATGATGACGTGGACTCATGTCTGCTGTCATTTCTCAATATGCTGACGTGGACTCATGTCTGCTGTCATTTTTCAATATGATGACTTGGACTCATTTCTGCTGTCATTTTTCAATACGATGACGTGGACTCATGTCTGCTGTCATTTCTCAATATGCTGACGTGGACTCATGTCTGCTGTCATTTATCAAAATGATGACGAGGACTCATGTCTGCTGTTATTTCTAGATATGATGACGAGGATTCATGTGTGCTGTCATTTCTCATTATGATGACGTGGACTCATGTCTGCTGTCATTTCTCCATGTGATGACGTGGACTCATGTATGCTGCCATTTCTCCATATGATGATGTGAGCTCATGTATGCTGTTATTTCTCCATATGTTGATATTGATTAATGCATGCTGTCATTTCTCAATACTAGGGCATGCCCGTACTATATCTATATCTAAAATTATATCCCCCCCCCTCTATTTACATGAAATGGTTTGGTCCAAAGCGAACGGCTTGCGAGTACGGTGACAATCCCCCCCCTCTATTTACATGAAATGGTTTGGTCCAAAGCGAACGGCTTGCGAGTACGGTGACAATCCCCCCCCCTCTATTTACATGAAATGGTTTGGTCCAAAGCGAACAGCTTGCAGAGTTTGGTAAAGAAATCGCCATAGCGTGCACAAAGCGCAGGAAAGCGAAAGAATCGCAAATTAGTTTTAAAACATAGTTTAACGCCAACATAGCGCCAACATAGTTTGCAAACGTGAAATAAATGAATACGCTCTCAAATGTGCCATCCGAGGCAGAGTGTGTTCGCCACGTTCGGCACACGCGATAGCTCGCTGCTCTCTGATTGGTTGAATCGTTTTTTGGACATAGCTCGGTAAGTAATTGTCCGATTAATATGAAACCTTGAAAAGGCACATCCTCGGGTCCCCAGCAATATACCTGGCAAGTTTAAAGTATATCGGACCCGTGGTTGTCGAGAAACAGCGGTCACAGACAAACGTACAAACAAACAAACACACAGAGATTACTGGAATTATAGATAGACTAGGGCATTGCCCGTACTATATATATATCTAAAATTATATCCCCCCCCTCTATTTACATGAAATGGTTTGGTCCAAAGCGAACGGCTTGCGAGTACGGTGACAATCCCCCCCCTCTATTTACATGCAATGGTTTGGTCCAAAGCGAACGGCTTGCGAGTACGGTGACAATCCCCCCCCTCTATTTACATGAAATGGTTTGGTCCAAAGCGAACGGCTTCCGGAGTTTGGTAAAGAAATCGCCATCGCGTGCACAAACGCGCAGGAAAGCGAATGAATCGCAAATTCGTTTTTATTAGTTTTAAAACATAGTTTAACGCCAACATAGTTTGCAAACGTGAAATAAATGAATACGCTCTCAAATGTGCCATCCGAGGCAGAGTGTGTCCGCCACGTTCGGCACACGCGATAGTTCGCTGCTCTCTGATTGGTTGAATCGTTTTTTGGACATAGCTCGGTAAGTAATTGTCCGATTAATATGAAACTTTGAAAAGGCACATCCTCGGGTCCCCAGCAATATACCTGGCAAGTTAAAAGTATATCGGACCCGTGGTTGTCGAGAAACAGCGGTCACAGACAAACGTACAGACGTACAAACGTACAGAGATTACTGGAATTATAGATACTAGGGCATTGCCCGTACGTGGGTGCCCGTTCCTTGCCAAAAAAAAAAAAAAACGCTACCCGTACGCTCTACCCCGCCCGTACGCCCGTAAACAAAAAAAACAACGCTCTTCGCTTCCGCCCTTCGCTCTGACTGAATTGGGAGAAATAATGCGCATAAGAAATCGAATTACGTACCGTAATGGCGGTCAGCTCGTAACGCGCTCAGCTCCGCTCGTCTCACATCGGCCACGCCTACGCAACAAAGCGTTCTGTGATTGGCTGCCGGAAGTGAAGTCTTCACTGTCCGGAAGTTCGCAAATCGCAGTTACGATGAATCGTTTTAATTTAATCGCAGTTTGAATTCGTTTTAAAACATAGTTTAACGGCAACATAGTTTTCCAACGTGAAATAAATGAATACGCTGTCAAATGTGCCGTCCGAGGCAGAGTCTGATCGCCACGTTCGGCACACGTGATAGCTCGCTGCTCTCTGATTGGTTGAAGCGTTTTTTGGACATAGCTCGGTAAGTACTTCTCCGATTAATTTAAAACCTTGAAAAGGCACATCCTCGGGTCCCCAGCAATATACCTGGCAAGTTTCAAGTATATCGGACCCGTGGTTGTCGAGAAACAGCGGTCACAGACACACAGACACACAGACACACAGAGATTGCTGGAATTATAGATAGATAAGATGATGACGTGGACTCATGTATGCTGTTATTTCACCATATGATGATGTGAGCTCATGTATGCTGTTATTTCTCTATATGATGATGTGAACTCATGTATGCTGTTATTTCTCTATGTGATGATGTGAGCTCATGTATGCTGTTATTTCTCTATATGATGATGTGAACTCATGTATGCTGTTATTTCACCATATGATGATGTGAGCTCATGTATGCTGTTATTTCTCTATATGATGATGTGAACTCATGTATGCTGTTATTTCACCATATGATGATGTGAGCTCATGTATGCTGTTATTTCTCTATATGATGATGTGAACTCATGTATGCTGTTATTTCTCTATGTGATGATGTGAGCTCATGTATGCTGTTATTTCTCCATATGATGAGTGCTCCTGTATGTTGTCATTTCTCCATATGATGAGTGCTCATGAATGTTGTCATTTCTCCATATGATGACGTGAGTTCATGTATGCTGTCATTTCTCCATATGTTGACATTGATGAATGTATGCTGTCATTTCTCCATATGATGTTGTGAGCTCATGTATGCTGTTATTTCTCCATATGTTGACATTGATTAATGTATGCTGTTATTTCTCCAATGGATGACCAGGACTGTGCTTCAACTCCTGTAGTGCTGATGGTAGCAGACAGAGTACATTTGTCCTTACACATCACGTCGCGGCTCATCCGGAACATCCCAGACCTCGATGCAGGGTTCAAGGTTTTGTGGTTGTGGTTGCCGAGAAGGACTTTGCTTCCTCAAAGTCACATTGCCAAGATTGTGGAGGTGGTGTGACATGCTGATCCGATAATGAGGTGTACCATGACCTTTCTTTGCACACTTGGCAATGATACTAAAAGCAGCATTTCTTTGCACACTTGGTCGAATCTCATGGAATATAACTCGGCGGTGTTGGAGTTAATAAGCAGTTTCACATCACTTGGCAAAAGTACGACATGAAAGAATGCACCTAATAATTGGGTGTCACCCATCTCTGGTCTGAATGTCTCTACCACGATGATGACGTGCTTGAGTCCACAAATGGTGGATGACATCTCGTGATATTAGCCACTGGGCACAGTTTCATGTACAATGGTTGCAGTGGATGGGTCTTCATGCGATGGGCCCCTTTGATGTGATTGGTCATCGAAAGACTGTGATGTTCATGAGTTCTGTATCAGATGGCCGTGATGCATTACCATCCTGAAACTTTCCAATGTGATCTACTGGAGTGGTTTTATTATTATTATTATTATTATTATTATTTGGTATACAAGATCGAGGCTCGTGTAAGAGCTAACAATAATCACAAGAAAATATAAACGGACACATAAAACATATAACAAAGGGAGTGGGAGACAATATGGGGAGAGAGAAGGAAGCACACAAGTACAACAGCAGAGAACAGGGACAGTGGGAGATCTGTGGGAAGGAGAGGGCTTGGGGGGAGGAGGTGCGGGGTGGGAGAGGTGAAAACAAGTAGACAAATGGCGTGGTTCAAATATCACTTGGACTTTTGTTCATACGTGACAGAGTACTTATTGTATGTAGATGAACAATTTTTGAAGGAATTTGTCTTTATTAGCCCGTGCCGTGCACAGCTGGAGATGTGTGTGTGTGTGTGTGTGTGTGTGTGTGTGTGTGTGTGTGTGTGTGTGTGTCTGTCCGTGTGTCTGTCCGGGTCATAACTTTTTTTTACCATTTGAGCTTTTCTCATCGAATTTTCATCAAAGCTTTATTATGATAATTTGGAGAAGCAAAATTAAGAATTTGGTCGAAAGGTCAAAGGTTAGCGTCACATAAAATCGTCAATTTTCATCCGATTGAGCTGAAATTTAAAGAATTTGCATATTGTGTCACTGAATTGGTTCCCCAATCAAAATCGAGAAGCTGAATGGTTTTTTTTATATCAAAAGGTCAAAGGTCAAGGCTGCATAAAATCATCAATTTCCATTTTTGAATTTGTTGAAACTGTTTTCTTTCTTTTTTTTTGGACAAGGATTATTGACCTGTGAGCCTGGTGTTGGTTCAAGGGTTAGGGTGGCTGGCTTAAGACCTTCGGGTCTTGAGTTCAATCTCCTGTCGTGCCATTGAAATAACACTATGCGGGTTGTCTGTCATCCTTCCGAGGTCAACAAAAGCAGTAACAGCTTACTGGTAATAGGGGCACTGCATCAGCGGCATAACAGTGCTTCCAGAAAAATTATGCAACCAGCAGTCACAGGCTACACACGAAACAACAACATTGGCCCACGAGAGACATAGGATGTTTCTCATTGGTTGACTGACATGATGTAACTCCGAGCAAACCATTGTTCGAATGAGAAACACGCCTATGCTGCCTCCTCCGTATGTCGAGGACAAGGGTGACCTACCAAAATCATAGTGCTAAGTCCCAAGCATCCCAGTGATATGAGGTCATTACACTAGATTTACGTAAGTCTGTATTGGAGTTTATCTTTAAATTTAAACTTGCATTTTGCTCATTACAACATATTGTTACGTTTATGAGGGGATAGGCAATGAAATACCTTAGGGCCAGGTAGGATTGTATAGGGTAGTGTGCCCCGAATGTCGTGACGAAGAAGAAGAAACCTCTATGTACCTAAGTAGGGAATCCATTAGACCGAATGTCGCGTAAGTGTATAATTGTCCCCTTGACGAGGGGTGGGGCTATGCTAATGAGTTAGGGATTATGGGTAAATTCCCTGTGTGTAAATAGCCTCTGTGACCTTTTCCTTTGTTCCTTATGACACTGCACTACACACACTACCAGCAGCGATCGGCACGTAATTATAACACTAAATAAAAGTAACCGGAACAAGAACATTCGAGCACAACCAATGATACCACCGACCGGGTCGTCAAAGAGGCCGGCAAGTGGCCGTGAGGCCACGCCCCAAAGAATGATTGATCAGGGCGGCCATAGTGTGATGAGATGGACTCTTGGATTGGAGCACGCACATACGTCATCGGATGATGTAAGTGCCCGGGGAACAAAAGAATGGTGTCCCAGAATTTTCTCTCTCTTGGTTGAGGGTTTGAAAGTGAACAGTCACGGTTTTATTCTCTTGGTGTCCCAAATTGAATGCAGACTGTCGCAGCTCATGTTCTCTTACTTTTGGTCCGGGCGATCGGTGCGAGCGGACGCATTTTCTTTCCCTGGCTCGTTGGTACTGTGTGGAGCAGACAATGAGGACGGAGCTGGCCTGCTCGCTTTGCGCTTAGCGGTGAACGAACTTCGTGCCAAGGCATGTGTTTTCCCATGCACAGACTTCGCGCCAAGGCATGTTTTCCCACGCATGGGCCTCGAGGATCCATTCGACGACCGACGGGGTTCAAGAGCGGCTCAAAGCTGAGTATACAAACACGCATTATTTTCCAGTTATTTTTCCCCTTGTGTTGTATATGGGTCCATATGGGAGCGCTCCATTTAGGATTTTGGTTGCCGTGCATTTCTTTGTTTCCTGGCATTATTTTTATTAAACCCTTTTGTTGTTGCATTTTAATTCCGTGTCGGTTTGATTTGATTATTGTGGTTCGAGGACGTCCAGTGGAATCCGTGCAGGTAATATCGTCACTCTCCTTTCCCTCGCGTGTAATGACGGTCCACCATTGTTAGATTGAACGCCTCGGAGTGTAAAGCTCGATCGGCCACCCGTCACCTTGGAGGATCTGAATCCCCCGGTGAACACGACAATATTTAACACAATGTCAGGTCCAAATCATATTCAGGATTTACATGCAAAAAAACCTTAAATCCATCAGGAAAACAGGATTATTCTGCTTTAACTTTGCATGAGTGTGTTGGCATGTACAAATTTAAGGTTAAAATTACAACAATTTCCCAACCATGGGAGGGGGACACCCCACATCCGGTAGCTTCGCTCTCTCTCTCACCAGATCCTTCTCACCAGAGTCTGTTTGTTTGTGAACAGGATATCTCAAAAATCCGACCACTATTTCTTCTCTCAATGTTGTCAACCGCATGCGAGTCAACTGCGTATGAGTCAACTGTGTGTCAACTTTGTGCGAGTCAATCTTGTGTGACTAAACTTTGTACGAGTCAACTTTGTGCGAGTCAATCTTGTGCAAATCAACCTTGTGCGAATCAAAAGTGTGGGAGTCAACTATGTGCGAATCAACTGCTTGCAAGATCCCAAGTTTACACTCTTTTGAGTATATCAGAATTAGCTCCACACAGTGCTGTCGTCACTGGTTGCTGAATAAAAAATGTATTGATTACCATTGAAACATAAGAATCGAGTTGATGCCTCATTCGTCCAGAGGGATGAGTCCAACGTGACATTCAAGCATAGAGGAGGGAATTCCAATGCTTCGCTTATCTGAAGCAATCGAGCTTGGTTCCTTGACCTTCCCTCGGTCTGTTCCCTCGTGTTGCTTTGATGGTGTGAGACGGTGGTTTTAATTTATATACAGCTCACACAACGTTGTGGCCTGATCCCAATTATACTCCAAGGGAGCCATTAGCAGGACAACCCGTGTGGAAATGCCAGTCCATTACAACGACGAGGTTTGGGTGTGACACCATAACGGGTATCCGGGTCACAGTGCGAGATGCGGTCAGTGTAACACTTCAAATGGAATGGCTGTCATGGGGGAGATGCATCCATTGAAATTTCCTCTGGGAGAGAGAGCGTTTTGAGGAGCATTTGGTCCATACCTTTTCAGGAAGATAACAAACTTCGTCATTACCTCTGCCACCGAAGGTGGATGGAGATTATGTTTCATCCCTGTCTGTTTGTTTGTGAACAGGATATCTCAAAAAGTTATGAACGGATTCTGACGAAATTTGGTGGAGAGGTTTGGAATGTGACAATAATGAAATTATTAGATTTTGGTGAAGATCTGGATACAGACCTGGCCTATCAGTGGGATACAAAACGTGCGCTGTTGAACCAGGTGGAGGTATGCTCTGTAGAGAGTTATGTTGCAGTTGTTAGTTTTATTTACTTGATTTATCCAAGCATTTCTTTGTGATCCTTGCCACTGTAGTTAAACCCCCTTCGCCCCCTCCACCCCCATTTGACCCCACTCACTTTCCACATGCGGATCAGCACAACCTGTAACCCCAAGTGCCTCACCTTATTAAAGGGATGAGAATGTACGGCTGGAATCGTTTTCCATGTTGAAGGAATGGGGGAGAATGGGGGGAGGGGGGGGGGGGGGAGAGGAGGGCAAGTCTCTGGTTGGGGCTTCAAATTTGTTTTCTTTCGACAGCAACAATCAAAGGGAGAGGTCCAGGCAGAGGTCATCGGAGATCAAGTGGCCCAAGTTATGCCTTTGGTAATGCCGCAATTTAATTCTCCCACTTCTTTGGCACAACCTGATCGACATGTCGAATTTTTTTTCCCATGGAGTCGAGATGCTCCAAGTTCGTCGGTGCAGCTTGTTCATTTGTAAATATTGTATTCCAAGGTCGTTATTTACGAAGCGCTTCTCCGGACCGGTGCCTCCTGCTAATTACATCAGCACGACGTCTCGAAGGTCCTCGCTTATCGAGTCTGTGGTACGTGATGTACGACCCTCTTGTGACACGAGAACTGTCAGACATTATGGAGGATAAGTGGACCACAAAGGGAGGGGGCAACGTTATGGTGGCTCTGGACTTGCTACTGCAGTTTATCTTTAATTGATTGCTCCAAAAACAATGCGATTAATCTTTATTGAAGTTTTGGTTGTAAGACGCTTCATGGGACATTATATATATATATATATATATATATATATATATATATATATATATATATATATATATATATATATATATATATATATATATATATATATATATATATATCATTATAATAGAGCAAACCACGGTGTGTACCCCGATTCAGAATAGGTACACCGTATCCCTGCGCATCGTAAGAGGCGACTAAGGGTTGGCGTCAGGAAGGGCATCCGGCCATAAAAACATTGCCTCAAACAGGGAACCATGATTGTCATGGGGCCCGCAAGGCTAACCCCCGCTCTAGCGGGGAAAATGGCTTTAAAACGATCATTCAGAGCAAACGCATATGGTTATGTCGTCATGTTTATATGCGACGAAAACGTCTTCTTCTTCTTCTTCAAATAAAATTAACACCCTCTTAATTAACCATCTTAATTACGTTAAGACTGCTGAGACCCCTCAGACCTTTGACGACCCTTTAAAATCCCCCAAGACCCTTCAGACCACCAAAACACCCGAAGACCCAAAACACCCCGAAGACCCAAAACACCCTGAAGACCCAAAACACCCCGAAGACCCAAAACGCCCCGAAGCCCCAAAACGCCCCGAAGACCCAAAACGCCCCGAAGACCCAAAACGCCCCGAAGATCCAAAACGCCCCGAAGACCCAAAACACCCCGAAGACCCAAAACGCCCCGAAGACCCAAAACACCCCGAAGACCCAAAACACCATTGAAGGCCCAGAGGATCCAAAAGACCCTGGAGACCCAAATGGTGCTGAAGACCTAGAAGACACAAAATACCCCCAAAGACCCACAAAGACCCTTAAAGACCCAGAGGAACCAAAATACCCTTCAGACCCAAAATCCCCTGAAGACACCGAAGACCCAAAAGACCCTTAAAGGCCCAGAGGATCCAAAATACCCTGAAGACCCAAAACACCATGAAGACACAAAAGACCCAAAAGACCCAAAAGACACCGAAATGGTCAAAGATGCCTTTCCCTCTGAAACGACGTGTGGTGAGGTGGGCACAGCACGCCGATTGATGCTAGTGTATATATATATATATATATATACTAGCAGAAGTACCCGGCATTGCCGGGCGGGGGAGGGGGAGGGGGGGGAGGGGAGAAGGGGGAGGGGGGGAGGGGAGAAGGGGGGAGGGGGAGGGGAGAAGGGGGAGGGGGAGGGGAGAAGGGGGAGGGGGGAGGGGAGAAGGGGGAGGGGGGAGGGGAGAATGGGGAGGGGGGGAGGGGAGAAGGGGGAGGGGGGAGGGGAGAAGGGGAAGGGGTAGGGTGGAGGGGGGGAGGGAGGGGAGAGGGAGGACGGAGGGGGAAGGGAGGGGGAGGACGGAGGGGGAAGGGAGGGGGGAGGACGGAGGGGGAAGGGAGGGGGGGAGGACGGAGGGGGAAGGGAGGGGGAGGACGGAGGGGGAAGGGAGGGGGAGGACGGAGGGGGAAGGGAGGGGGAGGACGGAGGGGGAAGGGAGGGGGAGGACGGAGGGGGAAGGGAGGGGGAGGACGGAGGGGGAAGGGAGGGGGAGGACGGACGGGGGAGCGGGAAGGGGGAGGGAAGGGGGAGGGAAGGGGAGGGAAGGGGAGGGAAGGGGAGGGCCAGTCAACAATGACGTTGCAGTTCTCATGGTCGGAGAGCAGCACAACAATCGTGACATCGTCCTGCATCTTCGCAAGAGCACGAAGCGGATTTTGGAGACTCACCGATCCTGTGACCCACGCCCTCCAGTACCGGCGTTGCCGGGCGGGGGAAGGGAGACCCGTACATTCCCAACCCATACATTCGCCTCTCGACTCAAGCTCGTAGTCGTATTGGATTCGTATTCGAAATCGAAAGGGGAAATCCTTCGTATTCGAATTCGTAAACACGAAATATGAATTAAAATTTAATTCATATCGCACAAAATCGACACAAAACACGATCGCATAAAGATGAAAAAACGCAATTGCTTTTCCTTTGCGCCCTGAATTACATTACATGCAAACGTGTGACGTGTGACGGGATGGAACATCACGTGATCGCTCTGAGCGATCGATTGCAACTCTGCGAGTCTGCGTCCTGTCGTGGGCGTGGCCAACGTGACCTCATGCTCCCAGGTGATTGGCTAACTCGAGCTCGAGAGAGCCATAATGCGCTACGTTATGGCAAAAAATATGGATCTAAAGATGAAAGGGAAAAAAACCTATGTGGTGTGAATGGCAATGTTCGTCGCTGAAATGTGAAAAAAGGCAATTGCTTTTCACTCTGAAATACATGCGAACGCGTAACTGAGTTAATGGCGGCAAGGAACATCACATGATCGCTCTGAGCGAATCAGCGCGCTGCTCTGCGACCGGTCAGATTCCGTGCATAATATTCCTCGCTGAAATGCGCTGAGGTAAAAATATGGTTTAAAAATATTATGAAATCAATTTTTAGGTCGGCCATGTTCTTACCAGGCTCAATGGCCATGTCTGTGCCAAATATCAAGTACGTGAGCCTCTCCGTTTAGGAGTCTATCGGTAACATTACACACACACACACACACACACACACACACACACACACACACACACACACACACACACACACACACACACAAACTGTGTTTTATATATACGTATATATATATATATATATATATATATATATATATATATATATCAGTTACTATACGATTTCATACCATCAGTGGTGAACCGCCATTAAGGTATTTTGGATATAGTAACTGGTAACTGGTATATAACCGAAAGGTTTTCAGAGTCATAAGTGTATGCAGGACTCACTGCGTTACCCTGATGAGCCCCAAAAGGGCGAAACCAGGTCGGTAACTGTGAGTTTTACATACACTTATGACAGTATCTGAACTAAGATCAAAAAATTCTGCTCTGTCGGAGGGTTCTCTTGAGACCTTGACAGGCAGAGCAGAGCGTATGTACATGGCAGTGACGTCATTACGTGCGCTCATTGAAAGCTGGAGAACTGAAGATATATTTGACATATATATATATAGTGAATTAACTAGCTTTTGAATGAAACTTTGAAGTGAATGAAATTTGAGTGAATCGATTTTCCAAAACTTCTTTCAGCGCGATTCTTAATTTTTATTACGTACGCATTTAATTCCAACCCCAGCTCCTCCTCTACTTGGAATTGTGCCAAAACCGAGCCGGTAATCGAATGAAGGTCGCATTTGGTTCTCTATACATTAACAATGTCGGGACGAGCAGTTCCTGATAAGCACAAGAAACTTTTTTCTTCAATATCATTTGCCTGTTGATTCGATTTTCGCTCTTCCGCAGTCGTCCGAAGGTATTTACAGACGATGCGCTTTCTGGGGCGATTCCAATCGGGTAAGTCAATGCAGTGTTGCTAATGAAGCGAGCGAGGCGCTTGGGAATTGCAGAACAAACATAAACAAAGGAGGGAAAGTCAGCGCTTTGCGCAGGAGGCCCCTGTGGGGGTCGATTTCCGAGCCTCAACCTCGGTTCATCAACTCTCAGGGGGATGGTCTCAGAAATCATGTCTGCCAATGGGTAATAATGCTGGACTTGTATGTGTATGTGTGTATATATATATATATATATATATATATATATGTGTATATATATAATATATAAAAGCGAAATGGTTGTTTGTTTGTTTGTGAACCTACTCTGAGCTCCCAAGGTTAATCGGCATGAAACTATACAGGATAACATCTTTTACCACCCTGCACCTAATTAGGGGTTTTATAACAGTATTTTCTCACAATTCATAACACAATTCACAATTCACAATGATTCACAATGATTCACAATCACATTCTCACAATTCACAATTCACAATGATTCACAATCACATTCTCACAATTCACAATGATTCACAATGATTCACAATCACATTCTCACAATTCACAATTCACAATGATTCACAATGATTCACAATGATTCACAATCACATTCTCACAATTCACAATGATTCACAATGATTCACAATCACATTCTCACAATTCACAATTCACAATGATTCACAATGATTCACAATCACATTCTCACAATTCACAATTCACAATGATTCACAATGATTCACAATCACATTCTCACAATTCACAATTCACAATGATTCACAATGATTCACAATCACATTCTCACAATTCACAATTCACAATGATTCACAATGATTCACAATCACATTCTCACAATTCACAATTCACAATGATTCACAATGATTCACAATCACATTCTCACAATTCACAATTCACAATGATTCACAATGATTCACAATCACATTCTCACAATTCACAATTCACAATGATTCACAATGATTCACAATCACATTCTCACAATTCACAATTCACAATGATTCACAATGATTCACAATGATTCACAATCACATTCTCACAATTCACAATTCACAATGATTCACAATGATTCACAATCACATTCTCACAATTCACAATTCACAATGATTCACAATGATTCACAATCACATTCTCACAATTCACAATGATTCACAATGATTCACAATGATTCACAATCACATTCTCACAATTCACAATTCACAATGATTCACAATGATTCACAATCACATTCTCACAATTCACAATTCACAATGATTCACAATGATTCACAATCACATTCTCACAATTCACAATTCACAATGATTCACAATGATTCACAATGATTCACAATCACATTCTCACAATTCACAATTCACAATGATTCACAATGATTCACAATCACATTCTCACAATTCACAATTCACAATGATTCACAATGATTCACAATCACATTCTCACAATTCACAATAATTCACAATGATTTACAATCACATTCTCACAATTCACAATTCACAATGATTCACAATGATTCACAATCACATTCTCACAATTCACAATGATTCACAATGATTTACAATCACATTCTCACAATTCACAATTCACAATGATTCACAATGATTCACAATCACATTCTCACAATTCACAATTCACAATGATTCACAATGATTCACAATCACATTCTCACAATTCACAATTCACAATGATTCACAATGATTCACAATCACATTCTCACAATTCACAATTCACAATGATTCACAATGATTCACAATGATTCACAATGATTCACAATCACATTCTCACAATTCACAATTCACAATGATTCACAATGATTCACAATGATTCACAATGATTCACAATGATTCACAATGATTCACAATCACATTCTCACAATTCACAATTCACAATGATTCACAATGATTCACAATGATTCACAATCACATTCTCACAATTCACAATTCACAATGATTCACAATGATTCACAATGATTCACAATGATTCACAATCACATTCTCACAATTCACAATTCATAGCACTCATAGATGTACCTATCTATCTCACAAACCTAATTAGGGGTTTTATAACAGTTATTTTCTCACAATTCATAACTTAAAACCATTCGAGCTGCCACCTGTCGTCATGATCTCCGAGGGTCGATTCACATAATTACACAAATCTTTACAAAAAGCCGAATTTTTAAAATCAGATTTAAACATGGATATCGATATAATTAGTTTGATGGTGAGCTCCGATCATGAAATATGTTATCAAATGTGAGAAACAACTCTTAATCAAGACGTTACCATGATCGGTAAGTTCGGCAAAGAAGGAGTCACATGACCTCTCAAATGCGCTAATTTCTTCAAAAAACGAAAATAGTACAAACACAACCTATACATCGATTTAAAGGTAATTTTACTGCTCATTGTAACATCAGCCTCAAGGGTGAAGAAATAGTTTGTAGAAAAAAGAACCCACGTGACACCAACTACAAACTGCCACTTGACAGCGGGTGAACCTCCAATGATTACCCCATCCTCACAACAAGGTGAGTTGTTGTTTTGCTGTTTTAGGGATTATTTTTTTTGGGGATACAGAATCGAGGCTCGTGTAAGAGCTAACACATTGAACATGAAAACATGCACAGACACATAAAACGTACAATGAAGGGAGCAGGAGACAAGAGCGGGAGAGAGAGAGAGAGGGAAGCACACAAGCACAACAAAAGAGAACAGGGACGTCGGTAGATCTGTGGAAGGGAGAAGACTGGGGGAGGAGGGAGGGGTACATGGTATAAAGCAAATTAACACTTCTAGGAATTTCACGAAAGAAGTTGGGGATTGAAAGAGGTGGATTTGGGGTGTTTTAATGGGGGTAGAAAAGATCAAGGATTTGGATGGGGGAAGATAAGAGATGGTGGTGAACAGCTGTTTTAAAGACATGGAGGGAGGAGTGGGATTGAAGAGAGTGTGGGAGGGAGTTTGTTCCAGAGACGGGAGAAAAGAGGAATGAAAGAGTGAAGGTGAGCAGAGAGTCTTGATTTTGGATTTTTGGGATCATACTGCTTTCTGCTCCCAAGGTTAATCACAACAAAATTTTTCCACCATCATATTTTTAACCACGAAACACCTGAATAGGGGTTTTATATCATGATGAGGAGGTCATACCAGAGGAGGTCATTTGGCCCGTTATTGTCGTCTTGAACTCCCGAGTCCATTTATTTACCAACCGAGGTAATTCTTTACTACAGCTTCACTATTTTACACCCTTTTACACTTACTAACAACAAGTACCTGCGTCGATGCATTTTAAAAATTTGATCAGATCATCTGTTTATGCTGCATACAGCCGATGTTTACCTGTGAGATTGCAATTGAAAAATCATGCTTTTGATCTTCCAATTCATGTCCAATACATTGTTCCTCATCTTTGCTTTCCCCCCTCACGAACATTGACCACAAAGACTACTTCGATAGACTTCAATGATAAACTTACTTGTAATATTATAAAAACAAAAGTATACACGTCTGTGTATTCATATTACGTATGTTACAGACCATTAGACCCATTATGTATAGACCCATTACACTACTCACCTTCGACCCTTTAAACCCCTTAGACCCTTTTCGACCCTTGTGCCAATCAATCCTGGACCAATCACTGTTCTTTGGGCGTGGCTTCACGGCCCTGCCTGATTGAGGTGGTGATGTAGTGGCTGCGGCACCAGCGGTAGTGTTTGATGCCTGGTTTCCGGTTGGTTTTTAATTAGCGTTATTAATTATGGTGTCGATTGCTTGGCTTGGCTATGATGTGTATTGCGGTGTCATAAGGAACACAGGAAAAGCTTACAGAGGGAATTACATACAGGGGATTAATTTACCCATAATCCCTCACTAATTAACAAACCCCACCCCTCTCATGGGGAAGAAGATATTCCTACTTATTGCATACGGTTTCTTCTTCTTCACGACAGTCGGAGCACACGACCTGGACTAGGGTATTGCCTACCCCCTACAAACGTAACAATATATTATATATGTTCATAGATATAC
Organism: Myxine glutinosa; assembly: GCF_964187855.1. NCBI lineage: Eukaryota > Metazoa > Chordata > Myxini > Myxiniformes > Myxinidae > Myxine > Myxine glutinosa. Next base: position 134,387,555 of record NC_136265.1, on the reverse strand, counting down.
TGTATAGAGTCCCAGGTTGAGTCAGAATTATTTCACATGAGCCCCACACAGGAATTTACTTCCTGTTTATTAAATAAAATGTATATTAATATTTATAATATAAACCATAGGCAGAGAGGAACATGGCCCACCCGTATTCCACATCACCCATATTCCAAACCTCGATTTTACAGACGGAAGCCTCTCCTCAATGAAAGACACGTGAAAGCCCACTTGGAGTTTGCAAAAAAGCACCTAAAGGACTCTCAGACTGTGAGAAACAAGATTCTGTGGTCTGATGAAACCAAGATTGAACTGTTTGGCTTCCGTCTGGCCACTCTGCCACATAGCCTGATCGGTGGAGTGTTGCAGTGATGGTTGTCCTTCTGGAAGTTTCTCCCATCTCCACACAGGATCTCTGGAGCTCAGCCAGAGTGACAATCAGGTTCTTGGTCACCTCTCTTTCCAAGGCCCTTCTCCCCCGATTGCTCAGTTTGGCCAGGCGGCCAGCTCTACGAAGAGTCCTGGTTGTTCCAAACTTCTTCCATTTAAGAATTATGGAGGCCACTGTGTTCTTGGGAACCTTCAATGCAGCAGAGAGTTTTTTGTAGGCTTCCCCAGATCTGTGCCCCGACACAATCCTGTCTCTGACCTCTGCAGGCAGTTCCTTCGACCTCATGGCTTGGTTTTTTCTCTGATATGCATTGTTAGCTGTGAGACCTTATTTAGACAGGTGTGTGCCTTTCCAAATCATGTCCAATCAATTGAGTTGACCACAGGTGGACACCAATCAAGGTGTAGAAACATCTCAAAGATGATCAAGAGAAATGGGAGGCACCTGAGCTAAATTTCAAGTGTCATAGCAAAGGGTATGAATACTCATGTCAATGCGATATTTCAGTTTTTTCTTTTTAATAAATTTGCAAAACTTTCTAAAATCCTGTTTTCTCTTTGTCATTATGGGGTATTGAGTGTACATTGATGAGGGAAAAAATGAATTTAAACAATTTCAGCATAAGGCTGCAACATAACAAAATGTGATAAAAGTGAAGGGGTCTGAATACTTTCTGAATGCACTGTGTATATCCAAGCATATATACATACATATTGTTACGGATCTCAGAGACGGCACTCCCCTTAGCAAGGGGGGGGGGGGGGGTTAATCCCCTTGGCCTGTTAAGCTGGCCGTCTCTAGTCCTGGTACTTGTAACGCTCCTTTGCGGGGTGGAATTGATCAGGGTTATTGGTCAAGGTGTTCTCCCGAATACCTTTACCAATCCCTCTGCAAAACAGGGAGACAAGTACCGCTCGAACCACGGACAAGATGGTATTTGCCGAGCGGTTTAGCAATCCGCAGCTTGAGCCATTAACAAAGGACTAACCCGATTCCGAGCATTGGCCAAATCGTGCCACAGGTATTCAATCAGGGAAAACACTGAAGCGACCGGATGAGAGGAAAAACCCAAACAATAAGAAGGAACAGGTGTAATTTATTAATTATGTACAAAACCAAAGAAGAGGAGGAAACGCAAGTAATATACAGAAGAAGAAGAAGAAGAAGATACACAGGGCAGCCTTAAGCAGTCTTATATTACCCCAGGACAAACAAACAGGACAGACAAACAGACTTACACGAAAGGAGAATAGCAGGCAGGAATGACTGGACGAAGGAGAAGGGTCTGTGTGGGACAGCAGGGCTGGAAGGTTCGGGGGAAGGCACAGCAAGGAGGTCCGCTCCAGGTCCACGCTCCGGGCTGGAAGCGAACAGCCAACGGCAGCTCCACGTATTCGGTTTCACACACGGTCGGGACAATGTCAATTGACTACTGTCTTGTTGTCGCCGTCACGGACCCACTCTTCTGCCTCACGATCCAGCGATATGCTCTCCTGGCACCTCCCTCGTCTGCCGGATCACGTCTCTCTCTAGCAGTGCCTCGCAGCCGCTTTTATTGCTCGTCTTGGAATCAAGCCACCGGCTCTGATAACACGCCTACCGGTTGGCCGCGGTGCTGGTTGGCCGGTAAGGGCTTGTTGACTCCACCTGCGATGACGAGTCGACGTGCCACACCTTGTTCTGGCGGCTCCGCCCCCTTCCTCCTCGGCTTGACTGCATGGCTAATGGCGGCGTGGTGCCAGTAAACAGCCCAGTGCAACGGCGGCGAACGCTGTTGGCAAGCGAGGCCCCACAATTTGAAGAGGGAGAGCAAAATGGACGGAATGGGGCCTATCTTATTTGATGAATGCAACGCAGATTCAACTGTTTGGAACAGGTCCTTAACTGAAACACATAATAATGAAATAACTACGGAGAGGTCCTATGGTTCGCTACGTGTTGTACATGAACTAACTAGGGTGCGATCTTTAACAAGCAAATTGATGGGGATATTTACAGGGGAACATTTATAAGGGAAGCATTCACTAAAATGTACTAGTGAAGGATCTAAAAACCGTAACAATATATTGTAACGGATTTGGGAAACCGTGCACTGTGTGTAATTCATTGTAAATATACCCCCATTGTAAATAATGTAATGATTCTTGTAAATACCTCCATTTGTGTAAAGGTCAAAGGTCGTCCTTTAGTTAGTCCATCGCACACACGTAGAAAACCATAGAACCTCTCTATAGTTATTTCTTTATTATGTGTATCAGTTAAGGCCGTGTCTCCACTAGTTGACCTTGCGCTGCACCAAATGAAATAAGATAGAGCCCCATTACCAACTGCATTGCCTCCATTGACAACTGCATTGCCTCCATTGCCAACTGCATTACCTCCATTACCAACTGCATTCGCCACCATTGCCATGTGCTCTAACTCGGGGAAGAAGGGCATGGCCCGCCCATCGTCATCAAGGGTGGAGCCCCCGAACGACCAACCAGAGATCAGGGGTATGGCTTGAGAGGCGTGACCAAGAAACATCGAGCAGTTTCCCGAACGTTCCAGGGTGTGGCGCTATATAACCCGTTGCGCGGAGCCTCCACCTCAGTTGAGGAGTTCCGTGGCAAGCAGTTCTGCAAGAGAGTTTTTGAGGGAGGTGCTTGCGCAGGTGGCAGTCCTGCTGAGAGCTTCGGAGATGCATGAGGCGGAGACGCGCAAACCTACAAGGCTACAGACAACAACAAGTGCGGGCACTCGAACCTCGACGTGCCACGATCCTCGGACCTCCCTGTCGCCCGTTCTGTGGACCAGATTGCGGTGGAGTCCGCGGCCGCTCACCTCCAGCCTGCCATCCTGCATGAACCCTTCTCTCCCTCCAGCCAATCCAACCTGCAATTCCCCATTCGTGTGAGTCTGCCCGTCGTCTGTCCTCTGTGTTGTCTGGGGTATAAGTTCAGTTTGTATAAGGATTTGCCCTGTGTATCTGCTTCTTCCTCTTCCCTGTAAATTACTTTGTTCTTCTTTTCTTCTTTGGGTTTGTGTAAAATAATAATAAATGCCTGTTCCTCCATTCTTTGATTTCTTCTTTCTCATCCGATCGTTTTAGAGATTTCCCCATTGAGTTCCTGTGGTGCGATTTCGGCCAAAGCTCCGCAATCGGGTTAGTCTTTGTTAACGGCTCGAACTTCGGACTGCTAACCCGCTCGGCAAATACCATCTTGTCCGTGGTTTCGAGCGGAGTTACCCACCTGCCGTGTGGAGGGATTGGCGGAGGTGTACGGGAATCCCTTGACCAATCACCGTGGCCAATCCCACCCCACAGGGGAGCGGGGTAGCTTCAGGATCGGAGACGGCCAGTGCAAATAGAAGGGGGATTAACCCCCCCCCTTGCTAAGGGGAGCGCCGTCCCCATTTCCATAACAATTGGTGTCGAGGAGTTGGGATTTGAGGCCCGAACCAAATTTTTGAAACATCTAAAAATTTGGTCGAAATTACGAGCGGCCGAAATTTTATTATAACATCCAAATTAAAATCGTGCCATGGATGATCAAGGCGACCGGATGCCGGTAGGGGAGTTAGAAGAGGGTTTGGAGGTAACCCAGGACCACAAACAGGTGGGAATAATGGAGGAGGAGCGCAATACGCATGCGGTAGCGGCGGTTTCAGGCGCACGAGATGGCGGCGCTTCGCACGAGGTTGCAGCAGCACCAAATGGCGCCTCACACATGGCGGCGGGAGCCAACCCCTTTGGCTTTGAGCAGATAAGTGCTAAAGACCTGCAGTTCCTCTTGACGCAAATAACAGCAATCGTTAAGGAGGAAACGAGCAAAACATGTGATCGCATGAGGGCTGATAGTGAGAAATTGGGAAACCAGATACAAAAATGTGGGGAGAGCGACGGAAATGTGGGGAGAGCGCACAAAAATGTGGGGAGACCATGGATCGCATGTCAGGCGAGAGGGTCCCAAGGGTGCACGACGAGGTAACGCGGTGTGAGAAGCGCGGGTTGAGCGAGTTGGAGCAAGGCACGGTTAAAATGACGGGTATAGAGATCGTGACCCGGGGTTTGGGGAAGCCGGCGACCGCTGAGGTAGAAGAAGGAATTTTAATAAAGCCAGCGGTCACCGAGGTGAATAAAGAAAAAGCAGTAGTGGGAATTGAAATTGGAGAGACCGGGGACTTAGAAGAGCACTCGCAGGGGTGAAGGAATGGAAATTGCCCAAAGTCTGTGCTCATATCACGATGCTGTGCTTAATAACCCCAATAAAGATTTGCAGGTGGTGTTGGAGCAAGGAGGAAGAAGAATCCCCCAGGTGAGTCAGCCTGTATATTGCGCGGGGAGATTTTGCAGAAGGATGTTTGGCGCGAAAAGAATTTTCACGCGCTTGGGATCAAGAAAGCACCCAGGTGTTGGTGGAGGGTCCCCTGTGAGTGGTGTGAGTGGAAATGGCGCGCTTGTGAGGAAAAAGTGTGCGTCGGAAAGTGAGTGTGTGACAGAGTATGGGAGTGATACCGAGTGCGAGAGCGAATGCACGTCGGAGGGAATGTGCAAAACCGAGGGTACGGAGTGTGATACGGAGAGTGAGGTGGTGGTGGAACGTGTGCGAGAGTGTACACCTGAGTTAGTGGTGGCGTGTGTGCAGGAGGGCACACCGAAGCATGTGATCGGGTGTGCAAAAGAGTGCACACCCATGGTTGTCACAGAGGATGTGACCGAGGAATGGGCGCAAGGAGGTTTGTTAAGGAAGTGTGCGAACGACGTGTGCGCAAGAAGGTGCGCGAGAGGTGTGGTGTGTAACAACGAGCGCGGTGGTGGAATGGACGGAGGGTGTGGGATGCACGGGAGGCACCGAGACACCGGGTTTTGTGAGTGTGAAAGGGGCCGCGTGTGAGCCTGCAAGTGAAGCATCGACGTGGACCGGAGCAGCGGTTAGACCAACGGTTAGCCGACGCGAGCCCTCGGTCCGTGCCGGGCTGTGGGTATTGCGGGACCCGGCGGGGATCGGTGCTGCGTTGCTTCTCTTCGGAGCATCGTGCATGATCCGGGCCTGGCCCCGCCCCGCACGGTCGAGTCCGGGCCTTGCCGGGCAAGGGGACGGGTCCGGTGCGAGGGAGGGTCGGGACGGCGCCCCCCCCCCCCCCCCGTGGTTGCGGCGTTCCGGCCGGGCGAGATTGAGCCATCGGGCCGGAGACCGAAAGCCTCCGTGCCGAGATGGTGCGTGGAACCTCGGTTCAACCAAACCGTCTCCCTTGAACCGAATGCCGGACGGACTCAACCCACGGTAGACGAACCACCCGCATTCATTGCTCGGCTTCGCAAAGCCGAGCTTTGAAAATGTAAAGACGCACCGAGGCTCGAAGTTTAATGGACTGTGAAGATAATAGTGTTTTGATCCGAAATTGGGAATAGGGAATATGATTGGCAAATTTGATGGGCAAGAATGATTGGCATTGATTGGCAGAAAAATTGGATGGGCAAAATTAATAGTGGGAGATTCCCGATGTGCAAGGATGGTAAATCCACCATCCCTCACATCACCGGGCACATGAGCACTAGTTATGGGGTTTTGGCAGTGTAAGCTCACCGAGGGAGGGTTTGGATAATTGTATAGGGACCAAGAGATGACCATAGGTAACTGTAGGGTTAAGTAGCGACATGATACCTGTAGTAGGGGATGTAGCAGATTAGTGGATTATAACGACGGGGGAGCGCGATAATATAAGGGGCGACGGGGAAGCGCGAGTTTCAGAAGGGAGTAGTTAGATCAGAGGATGCTGTGTGTGTGTGCTGAAAGTGTACTCAGCAGCGTATTGTGAAAAGTGTGAGGTGATTGAGCATTGTATTGAGTGAATGAAGAAGCCTGGGAGGAAGGAGGGTGCAGGAAGCACCAGGTGTGTGAGCAGAGGTGTGCAAGTGAGTGAACAGGTGTATGGAGAATGGTTGAATGAATGGTCTGGAGTAAATGGAGTATGGAATGGATGGTGTGGAGTGAGTATGGTGGAAAATGTGGAGTGGAGTGGTTGGTGCGACGGGAGTGTATGGGGAGGATGGACCCCTATCACGAATACCCGGGGAGGGTAGTTTAAGAGTTAGGTAGAGGGTATAGGCAAATTGTGGTTGGATATTGGCATCTGTGGTGCGAATGGAAGAATGGTGTTTGGATGGGTGCATTAGTGACGTGGAAATGGCTGGGCGTGTGGCCTGTTAGTGTGTGTAGTTAAATGGGACATCCGCCACTGTAAGGATGTCGGCCAGGTGAGGCCGCAGGTAGGCTCCGGGAGCCAGTAGAGTTGTTGTGGATGGGGCCCGAGGATCCGGAGGACGGACCCGGGTAGCCCAGTGCCAGAGAGGGCACCGAGGGGGTAAGTGCCAGGGAGGGCCTTCCCCAGTTAGATAGGTTAGGTAAAGGAGCAGGTAAGCTCGGAGGCAACTGCAGTGGTGGAGGTGTGCAGGTGCGTAGACCTGCTAGGGGAGCCACACGACCCAGTCCTGAAATTGTGCAAAGGCACAGGGAGTTGAATCGGGGGAGTGAGACCCCAAATTGGAGAGCACCACAGTTTGGTCAATGGGAGTTTGGTTCTTAAGACCGCATAGAGTGTAAGATGGCCAATGGATTGGCAGGGAAAGACCCCAGGTAGTGTAAAGTGTGTTAAAGTCATTTAGAAGGTAGATAGGATGGAAATCTCCTCGCACCATCTGCATCCACTCACCTGAGGTGACGACGTAACTCCACACCATGCCATGTTTTGTTATTTTATTTCTGTGCAAATGTTTTGGATTGTGAGACGCATCATGATGTGGGTGAGACATTGTGCTGGTTGTTCCATCTCTCCCTCCTTATGAGGATTGATGATGAATTGGTGATGGCAAATTTGGTTAGACATTGGGATTGGTACGTATTTGGATTAGGGGAGATATGGGGAAGACGTGACGGTAGTGACGAATTTGTAAATGTGTAGATTTTGTAAATACGGGGTAAGGGGCAAGGGTGGAGTAGGTGACAGGTGGGGTGACGAATGCTAAGGACGAACTTTCTCAGCTCACTCCCATGCGCACCTCACCTTGCATTACCTTTGTTGATGTGTACCCTTGTGACCTTACTCCTCGCTAACGCTGAATCTCTGTCTTCCTTCCCCGACCCATGGATCGTGCTCTCTGGGCACGGAGGGGGAGCGTGCGGGAGGCCGCGTCTGTGTGCCCGAATTCTCGCTGCTAGCTGCTTGCATCGATGCACCACTTTATGGACCGCCGTTTTGCGGCCAAGCACCACAATATGGACCACGGCACTGTGGCCGAGCACCCCTCATGGACCCCAAGTTTTGGGGCCTGGCCCCTCTACTGGGACTGGCCATTGCACCCAAAATCCTTGCTTGCGGACCATGGTCAGCTAGCCCTTTTTTGCCATACAGGTGGACCACCCATAGCTGGCCCCTGTTGGCCATAAATAAAAACGGACACGTTTTGTGCATTTTTATTTAATTTATCTTTGTAAATAGGCAGCAAGCAAGAAGAGCAAGAGAGACAACATCTGGAAGAACGACGGTCACCAGAGCAGGAGCAGAGCGGAGCAGTCATAAGACCATCAGTGTGTTTGTGTTTTATTATGGTGTAAAGTCGCACTGGATGGTGCGTGACTGTGCACTTCGGTGCATTTTGGGGATTGGTGTTTTTGGTGCTGGTGCACCGATGCAGTGCATGCTGTCTCCTCCCTCCCACAGGAATTTTCTCTTTTTGTTTCCTAAAAAGAAAAATAACAGGTCCTGGGTTGCAGTGTAAATACAATTAACGTCACTTGTAAATAATGCTCCCCACCGTAAATGTATAATTTGAAAATTAATTCCGAAATTCGGTTATTCTGTGGGTGTGAATCTGTTAGGTAGGGTGCAACGCAACAGGGGGACATATTTATTTGTGTTTTAAAACTGTCACACTCAGGGTCAGATTAATAGTAGAGGGTTACCACACCTGAGTGTCACACGAAGTAAAGTTTTATCGGCCCGAGACGTGCCTGGAGGAGGAAGGGGGCAGTGTAATGGATTTGGGAAACCGTGCACTGTGTGTAATTCATTGTAAATATACCCCCATTGTAAATAATGTAATGATTCTTGTAAATACCTCCATTTGTGTAAAGATCAACGGTCGTCCTTTAGTTAGTCCATCGCACACACGTAGAAAACCATAGAACCTCTCTATAGTTATTTCTTTATTATGTGTATCAGTTAAGGCTGTGTCTCCACTAGTTGACCTTGCGCTGCACCAAATGAAATAAGATAGAGCCCCATTACCAACTGCATTGCCTCCATTGCCAACTGCATTGCCTCCATTGCCAACTGCATTACCTCCATTACCAACTGCATTCGCCGCCATTGCCATGTGCTCTAACTCAGGGAAGAAGGGCGTGGCCCGCCCATCGTCATCAAGGGTGGAGCCCCCGAACGACCAACCAGAGATCAGGGGTATGGCTTGAGAGGCGTGACCAAGAAACATCCAGCAGTTTCGCGAACGTTCCAGGGTGTGGCGCTATATAACCCGTTGCGCGGAGCCCCCACCTCAGTTGAGGAGTTCCGTGGCAAGCAGTTCTGCAAGAGAGTTTTTGAGGGAGGTGCTTGCGCAGGTGGCGGTCCTGCTGAGAGCTTCGGAGACGCATGAGGCGGAGACGCGCAAACCTACAAGGCTACAGACAACAACAAGTGCGGGCACGCGAACCTCGACGTGCCGCGATCCTCGGACCTCCATGTCGCCCGTTCTGTGGACCAGATTGTGGTGGAGTTGGCGGCCGCTCACCTCCAGCCTGCCGTCCTGCACGAACCCTTCTCTCCCTCCAGCAAATCCAACCTGCAATTCCCCATTCGTGTGAGTCTGCCCGTCGTCTGTTCTCTGTGTTGTCTGGGGTATAAGTTCAGTTTGTATAAGGATTTGGCCTGTGTATCTGCTTCTTCCTCTTCCCTGTAAATTACTTCGTTCCTCTTTTCTTCTTTGGGTTTGTGTAAAATAATAATAAATACCTGTTCCTCCATTCTTTGATTTCTTCTTTCTCATCCGATCATTTTAGAGATTTCCCCATTGAGTTCCTGTGGTGCGATTTCGGCCAAAGCTCCGCAATCGGGTTCGTCTTTGTTAATGGCTCGAACTTCAGACTGCTAACCCGCTCGGCAAATACCATCTTGTCCGTGGTTTCGAGCGGAGTTACCCACCTGCCGTGTGGAGGGATTGGCGGAGGTGTACGGGAATCCCTTGACCAATCACCGCGGCCAATCCCACCCCACAGGGGAGCGGGGTAGCTTCAGGATCGGAGATGGCCAGTGCAAATAGAAGGGGGATTAACCCCCCCCCCCCTTGCTAAGGGGAGCGCCGTCCCCGTTTCCGTAACAATATATATATATATACAGTCACGTGAAAAAGTAAGTACACCCCATGTAAAGTTTTGACTTTTTCAACATATTTCAACATACAGCTATTTGATCTTCATTTCAACAATATTGAAAGATAAAGATGATATAATATAACAAATATCATGAAACATTTACATTTTGTAGTCCAATGTATAATTTAAATAAACATAAATGCAAATTTCGCATGTGGAAAAAGTAAGTACACCCCTACATTTATCACTACTTCAAATACGTAAAATTAGAATCAGGTGCACCAGCACAGGTGCAAATGATAAGAACATCGTTAGAGAGGATCTCGGAGGAACCTGTCTTATTTAAACCTCAGACATTTAGTTTGGTTTGCTCTTTGTTGTTGAAGTGTGCAGCGTCACCATGCCTAGACCAAAAGAGCTCTGAGGCCTTCAGAAAGAAGGTTATAGATGCCAATGAGTCTGGGAAGGGATTTAAAAAGATCTCCAAACAATTTGAAATCCATCATTCGACTGTCCGGAAGATCATCTACAAGTGGAGAAGATTCCAAACAACTGCCAACTTGTCCAGGCAAGGCCGCTCCAGCAAGTTCAGCCCGAGAGCAGACCGCAAGATGCTGAAAGAAGTCTCTAAGAACCCCAGAATGTCATCACGGGACCTACAGGTTTCTCTTGCCACTGTTGATGTCAAAGTGCACGAGTCTACCATTAGTAAGAGGCTGCACAAATTTGATCTACATGGGAGGTGTGCCAGGAGGAAACCTTTGCTGTCCAGAAAGAACATCAGGGCAAGACTAAAGATTGCCAATGAACACCTAGGCAAAGACCAGCACTTCTGAAACAATGTGCTCGAGACAAATGAGTCAAAGGTAGAGCTATTTGGCCACAGTACCAGAAGACATGTTTGGCCAAAACCAAAGACAGCATTTGACCCCAAGAACCTGATACCAACTGTAAAGCTGGTGGTGGAAATATTATGGTTTGGAGCAGCTTTGCTGCATCAGGGCCTGGGCAGCTCACCATCATAGAATCCACTATGAATTCTTCATTGTACCAGAGGGTGCTTGAGGATAATGTGAGGCCATCTATCGGAAAGTTGAAGCTCAACCGAAGGTGGACCTTGCAACATGACAATGACCCTAAACATAAAAGTAAATCCACCAAGGAATAGCTGAAAAGAAAGAAATGGAGGGTTCTGGAATGGACAAGTCAAAGCCCGGATCTAAATCCCATTGAGATGTTGTGGGGGGATTTGAAAGGAGCTGTGCATGCAAGAAACCCCTCAAACATCACACAGCTGAAAGAATTCTGCATGGAGGAGTGGGCAAAAATTTGTCCCAGTCGATGTCAGAGACTGGTAGATAGTTATAAGAAACGCCTACTTGAGGTTGTTTCTGCCAAAGGGGGCAATACCACCTATTAGAGCCAAGGGTGTACTTGCTTTTTCCACATGCGAAATTTGCATTTATGTTTATTTAAATTATACAATGGACTACAAAATGTAAATGTTTCATGATATTTGTTATATTATATCACCTTTATCTATCAATATTGCTGTATGTTGAAATATGTTGAAAAAGTCAAAACTTTACATGGGGTGTACTTACTTTTTCACGTGACTGTATATTGTTATGTCGGTAGGGTAAAGCAATATCTTGAGTCAGGTAGATCTGAATAGGTAACATGCTTCGTGTGTCGCGATAGGAAATCTACCTGTAATAAGTTCCACGTGTCGTGCGGTTTGTCGGGTAAGAGTATACCTGTGAACATACCAGGATGTTCGAGTGTTAGATAGTGTAGGGAGTAAAGACAACAGCCCTTGTGCGTCACACCTGGTAATCAAACCTTTGTCCCTTATGGCAACGCACACCTGTAGACACTTAGACAGGCCCTGTAGTGCACACAGTAATTAAATTCCCTTCCCTGACGAGGACTTTGGAAGAAAACAGGCAAGAGGCCAGTTTGGGACACCGCCGCATGGGCTGCAGCCAGCTACACCTCCGGCAGGCTGAGCAACATAGAGTGACACTAGCTATCACCACCCTACAGGGATCGAGTGATTGGTTGGCGCGGAAGGCGTGAACCTCCAGCCAATCAGGGCGAGCAATACCAGGTGGGAGTGACTCGGCCAATGAGAGGGCGCCAGCAAGTGGGAACATTGGAGGAGAGTGGACGCAAGGTGATAAAAGGGGCAGCACGACATCAGCAGCTCTAGTTTTTGGGTTCTTCACTGCCTCTTGTGCTGCACGTCCCTCTCTTGCTGTCTTGACGCTGCACGGCGTCTTGTGTTCTCTGCGAGAGAACCTTTTTGGCCTTGGGAACGAATTGATGGCATAGAAGGGAGAGTGCAAAACCAAATTACGGACAGACTGAGGGAATTTGAGGGTAAAGTAGAAACTAAAATGGGGGAGATGGAAAAATCCATGGGGGTGGAAATTGAATTGAAATGGGAAGAATTAGTGTTGGAAATAGAAGAGGGCATGACCCAGGCTGTCCGAATGGGGGAAAAGTTGGAGGATCGGATTGTTGCCACAAATGCCCGAATTGATAAAGTAAATGGAGACCTGGAAGGCTATCGGGGCCGGGTGGATGCAATAATGCGACAGCAGAGTGAGGAATGGGGACTGCTCAAACATCAGGGGGGCGAATTGGCCAAGGAGGTAAAAGGGTTGGAAGCCTGCATAACAGAGCAGGAGCGGGGGTTAATTGAAAAAGGCCTGTGGGGGCCGCAATTGGATAATGACGAACGGGTGAATGATTTGATGCAGGAGCGGCTGGAGACCTGGGACAATACCATCAAGGCGGAGGTTGTTCGGGTCCAAGAAAGCCTAAGAGAAGAGGTGAGTCGGTCTGTTAAACATCTCCAGGACCAGATTAAGGTGACCCAAGAGACCCTCACCACGAGCCACATTTGGACACCAGAGGCTCAAAAACTGAATACCCAGTTGGGGGGGTGTTTTTGCCACGGGCTGGATTCGGACAGAGAGGAATCGGGGAATAGAGTCTCTGGAAAAACAATCCCCCTCGTACATTTTGACGGATCAGGGAGCCTCGAGGCTTTCCTGACACAATTTGTGTGTGTGTCTCAGCTCAATGTTTGGGGAGAGTGGGAGTGCATGGGGAATCTGGTGGCGATACTGCGGGGGTCAGCCGCAGACGTGTTAAACGTAGTCCCAGAGGGAATATTGACCAGCAAGGCCATCTGTGAGGCCTTGAATCATAGGTATGGGACAGGTGCAAGGTGCGACCTGGTCAGGGCACAGCTGCTGCATCGCAGGCAAAAGCCTAATGAGACATTGCAGGAGCTGGCCCAGGATATTTACCAATCTGTGAGGATAGCATACAGAGACCTACCAGCTCGGGCGTGGGACAAGCTGGCGATAGAAAAATTTCTGGCTGCTCTTCCTGATCCCAAGGTCCGGACGTTGGTGGAGTCACAGGACCCACCCACGGTGCACCGGGCGGCGGAATGCGTGGCGAGACTGACCTTTCTGAGGAGGTCGAACCGCGCATCAGAGATGGCACCTGTGACGGTATGGCAGGCCGAGGTGCGGGATCAGGAGAAGCCAGAGGATGACATAGGGCGAATGTTAAGGGGGATCAGCCACCAGCTGACAAGTTTGACTGGGGGCAAATTTGCAGGGAGTGAGTCACGGCAGTTTGGTCCAGGTTTGCCATCAGGATGGCCTGATCTTCGTCGGGTTGGGCCAGGAGGGGTGCTCCGCCTGGGTATCAGTGGGGTCCGTTCATGGAGACTTGTTTTAGATGTGGGAGAAGAGGGCACAGGCAGAGGGATTGTCGGCAACCACCTGGGCCACCACCTCCAAACAGGCTTCACAGCCCAGAAAGGAGGGGGCCCCCAGTAGGTCCACAGGCGCCAGAAAGAGGACCACCACCTCGGACTGGGCCTGTAGCAATAGAGTGTGTGGGAAACTAGAACGAGCCGAGCATACGGGGCTATGCTCGGCTGGCAAGTGTGTGGAGAAGAGCTCTCCTTTGGTGAAGATAGTAAATTGCGGAAAAATTGGCACGGGTAATCTAAGGGTTAGATGCAAAATTGAGGGAGAATTTTGTGAGGCTGTGGTGAACACTGGAGCCAGTGACACCATTATCAATCCGAGTGTGCTAGACCAGAATGTTGGAGGCTGGGACAAAATTGATAGGGTAGAAGGACACAGTCTTCAACTGGCTACGGGGGCAACGGCGCCAATATTGGGACGCGGAGTGGTGAGGATGGAGTTGGGTGGTCTGGAGGTCAGCCTGGTTGCATGGGTGGCGGAGGTGTGCGATCAGTGTCTATTGGGCTTGAGTTTCCTGGTGGAACGTGACTGCCAACTAGATCTTGGGTGTGGTCATATGTGGTTGGGCACTGAGAGGCTGCAGTTGGTGGGACTGGGGGATGACGAGGAGGTACAGGGGACATGGCTGGAGGTACCACGCACTGTGACCGTGCCTCCCAGGTCCGAGAGAGTGGTGATGGCGGAGTTAGCAGCAGGTGCTCAACCCAATGGCCAGCTGGGGCTAGTGGAGTCGTGGTCCTCGCAGGGGACCGAGGGATTGATGGTGGGTCGCACCCTCGTAGACACCCATGGGCCTATGTTGGCAGTGAGGCTGCTCACCTTGTCTGATAGCCCCCGCACTGTAAGGCCGCCAGCTCAATCACGTGACACTCAAAGACTCGTATCCCCTGCGAAGGATTGATGACACCCTCGATGCCGTTTCAGGCTCAAAATGGTTTTCTACATTGTATTTAAAGAGTGGTTATTGGCAGGTGGAGATGGATAAAGAGGCGAGAGAGAAAACAGCGTTCCCCACAGGAAAGGGTCTCTGGCAGTTTGTCATGCCTTTTGGATTGTGCAATGCCCCTGCCACGTTTGAGCGTCTGATGGAACGTGTTTTAATTGGCTTACCATGGCAGACTTGCCTTGTCTACCGAGATGATGTATTGGTCCACGCTCCCACATTTGAACAGGCTGCTAAAAATTTGTCAGAGGTATTTGAGAGATTAAGGGGTGCTGGGTTGAAATTGAATCCGAGCAAGTGTGAAATTTTCAGGAGAGAGGTGACTTACCTGGGTCATGTGATTAGTGAGAGCGGCGTGGCAACAGACCCTGGAAAAGTAAAGGCTGTAAAAGAGTGGCCCGCCCCCAAAAATGTAAGGGAGGTCAGAGGATTTTTGGGCCTCTGCTCTTACTACAGGAGATTTGTGGCAAATTTCGCAGAAATTGCAAGACCCTTGCACAAATTGACAGAGAAAGGAGCCTGATTGATATGGTCAGAGAGCTGCATCGAGGTATTCAGTCACTTAAAACAACGTCTGGTGGAGGCCCCAGTTTTGGCATACCCGACGGATGATGGCAATTACATCCTGGACACAGATGCGAGCCAGGAAGGATTGGGAGCTGTGTTGTCTCAAATGCAACAGGGAGTCGAGAGGGTTATTGCGTATTACAGTCGGGCACTTTCAAGGCCCGAACGAAATTATTGCGTTACCCACAAAGAACTATTGGCCCTACTGTCTGAATTTGGACACTTTCACCCTTACCTTTATGGGAGGGAGTTTGTGATCCGAGTGGATCATGCCTCCTTGCAATGGCTTCTTCGGTTCAAAGAGCCAGAGGGACAAATTGCAAGATGGCTTGAGAGGCTGCAGCAGTATAATTTCACTGTGCAACATCGGCCCGGCAAAGCACATGCCAATGTAGACGCTCTCTCTCGGCGCCCTGTTGGGAGGCACAGTGCAAATTTTGTGATAGACAAGAAGCCAAGGATCCAATTGGGCAGGACCAAATTGATGCATGCCTATATGCAGCAAGAGTGACCAGGCGAACTTTGCCACAACCCCCCACCTGAATTGGGCGATGTGAATTGGCGAGAGAGTCAAAGGGAGGATCCTGTGTTGGGGCCCCTTTTTCATTGGCTAGAGGAGGACAAAAGACCTTGGGAGGAGATTGCTCCACAAGGGGCCTAGGTAAAGGCCTATTGGGCACAGTGGCAGATGTTGGGGTTGAAAGATGGCTATTTATTTAGGAAATGGGTAACACCAACGGGCGATGTAGCTTCCTGGTTGATAATTGTACCAAACAAATTGAAGGAAGTGGTTATGGGGCACGTGCATGGGACGAGGACAAAGGGACATTTGGGCGTGGCCAAAACTTTGTCCAGATTGCGGCAGAGGTTCTACTGGGTGAATTCAGGCAGGGACATTCAAAATTGGGTGAGATCTTGCGACCTCTGCCGTGGTAAGAAGGGATCCCCACGTGTGCGCAAGGCCCCGCTCCAGGTGTACAATGTAGGAGCACCACTTGAGCGGGTGGCAGTAGATGTGGTGGGGCCCCTGCCAGCCACCCACTGAGGGAACAGGTACATTATGGTGGCAATGGACTACTTCACCAAGTGGCCAGAAGCCTACCCATTGCCCAACCAGAAAGCCCGGCTGGTAGCTCAAGTTTTAGTTGAGGGATTCTTGTCCCGATTTGGCATTCCAAGGGAGCTACACACCGACTAGGGCCGGAACTTTGAATCTGTGCTCCTGCGGTCAGTGTGCGAGCTCCTCCAAATTCATAAGACCAGGACGACCCCTCTTAGGCCTCAATCGGATGGGATGGTGGAGAGATTCAACCGGACATTGTTGACACAATGGGCCCTCTTTACATCCGAAAACCAACAGGATTGGGACGAGCACCTCCCCTTTATATTGATGGCATACCGGACCGCACAGCATGCGACCACTCGGTGCACCCCCGCCTTGTTGATGTTCGGTAGGGAGATGCGAGTCCCCACAGATTTGTTGATGGGACTGTCACCAGAGGAACCAGGTGAAGCATCTGTGGAAAGTTATGCAACCAATTTGGAAACGAGCATAGAAAAGGCTCACGAGTTTGCGAGAAAGCAATTGGCCTGGCTTCCTCACATATGAAAACGCGGTATGACGCTCGGGCACACACACCTCGGTTCCTTCCCGGAGACCTTATTTGGCTCTACTGGCCTCGGAGGAGGGAGGGGGTGTGTCCAAAACTCACCTCACCTTGGAAGGGCCCCGGGGTGGTGCTTCGGCAGGTGACTGATGTGGTGTTCAAAATTCAGATGGGCCCGCATACCCTTCCACAGATAGTTCACGGGGATAGATTGAGCTCCTACATGGGTCGGGAGGCTCCTGGGTGGATTGGAAGGGTGAGGGGGAAACTACGTGTGGTGGATGGCACTCTTGGACCCGACCAACCTGCAACTACCTGCACTTGAGGTGAGTGTTTTGAGGTGTACTGTCCCAGGCTTCAGGACTTGCTGATGGAAATTTTGGGGACATGTAATTTGGAGTTGGGAGGCGGGTGAGAGTGATGACATGGTCGGTGAGGGGGATGGAATGGGTGCCACAGAGTCTTGTGGGTGGCGTTTGTTTATGTGTCGAGGTGATGTGTTTCTATGTGGTCGTGAGGTTGGAGAAATATGAGTGAGTAGTAATTATTGAGAGTTTTGAAATGTGCTTGTGAAAATGTGATTTAAAATGTGAACCGGGGCCTTCACACATGAAGCAGACCATGGCAACTCTTGTGACATCTTTTTGTACCATCTCGGAATTGTGCTGGAAAATTGAATGGCAGCGGGGGAGGAAATGTGTTTTGGGATCTTGTGGGTGGGGAAGGTGTGTGTGTCCGCAGGTACAGATCAGGCTCTGAGGAGCGATGCCTGCGGCCCCCCTCTGCGGCAATTACCCCTGGCAGCCAGTGGGTCTGGAAATTGGAGCTCGTCGGTGGAGGGTCTGGTTGGGCGCCGTGGGGTAAAGGAGTCCCCCGGCGACCCGTGGAGCTGCACGGAAGCAGGAGGCAATGGAGCCTGGTGTGTGGAGACCCTCACCGGCGGGGTAACGGCAAAAAGGGCTGTTGGGCTGCCACGGGGCCAAGAGGTAAAGGGGGGGGGGGGGGGCAATGAACTTGTAAGTCGGTTGACTTGTTTTGGGACTGCGGGCACCACAGCCTGAAGCGCCCCCACCATCTTAGTTGTGTGGTACCTCCCCGCTGCCGAGTTGAGAAATGCACACATGTATACGACATCAATGCCATGGTCCTGCAGGGGGGGGTGTATGAAATAAGTGCTTGTAATGATTTTGAGTGATGATTTATGGAATGAGCATGCGTGGATAAGGGGTTTGTGTTGAATGAATGTGGGCGAAATCCACCGAGCCATGTCACTCACCTGTAACATCTGGACAGGGCTCGTGGAAATTTAGGGGTGCTTTGGGATGGCCCTGCAGGTAAGGTTGTGTCTTGTGGCATCCACCGGGGGACGCGATCTGTAGACCGGGGTATGTACAAATGTTTTATAGAGTTGTGAATTTTTGAATAAGGATAAGTTTGTGGTTAAGTAGATTTTGAGTGTTGTTTGTTGCCTTCCACCACAGGAACGACCAGGATCATTGTAAATATTTGAAATGTACATATTTGATTGCATGATTGTTAAGGGGATTAGCATGTTAAGGAGAATAGGTAGGAAGTCCGACTCACTTCCCACAGCCCTCCTGATTTATTTCGTAGGTTAATTAAGTGTGTGACAGTAAGTGTTAAGGCTGGAATGGTAGCACCTGCAGTGAATCTAGCAGGAGCTACGGTTCTAGGGGGGGGGGGGGGGGGGTGAGGGGGCTGTGTTATGTCGGTAGGGTAAAGCAATATCTAGAGTCAGGTAGATCTGAATAGGTAACATGCTTCGTCTGTCGCGATAGGGAATCTACCTGTAATAAGTTCCATGTGTAGTCCGGTTTGTCGGGTAAGAGTATACCTGTGAACATACCAGGATGTTCGAGTGTTAGATAGTGTAGGGATGAAAGATAACAGCCCTTGTGCATCACACCTGGTAATCAAACCTTTGTCCCTTATGGCAACGCACACCTGTAGACACTTAGACAGGCCCTGTAGTGCACACAGTAATTAAATTCCCTTCCCTGACAAGGACTTCGGAAGAAAACAGGCAAGAGGCCAGTTCGGGGCACCGCCGCATGAGCCGCAGCCAGCTACACCTCCGGCAGGCCGAGCAACATAGAGTGACACAAGCTATCACCACACTACAGGGAACGAGTGATTGGTTGGCGTGGAAGGCGCGGACCTCCAGCCAATCAGGGCGAGCAATACCAGGTGGGAGGGACTCGGCCAATGAGAGGGCGCCAGCAAGAGGGAACATTTGAGGAGAGTGGACGCAAGGTGATAAAAGGGGCGGCACGACACCTTCAGCAGCTCTAGTTTTTGGGTTCTTGGCTGCCTCTTGTGCTGCACGTCCCTTTCTGGCTGTCTTGACGCTGCATGGCGTCTTGTGTTCTCTGCACTTCCCTTCTTGGTCTTGAGAGGTCCTGGTGGTCGTTGGTTCACCATCTCCGTGGTGCTTGGAGCGGTGCTCGGTGCTTTCGGTGCTGTGAACGGGCGGGACCTCGTGTGCGAATGGAGAAGGCGTTGGCTCGGGCCTAGCAGAGCGTGGGTGCATCGGAGCTTGGAGCCGCGTGGGGACAAGACGATGGACAGATAAGAACCCACACCACTTACACACCATAATGGTTGTCGTGATAGGGAACCCCACATGTAATAAGTTTGTTTAGGCGGTTTGTTCACATAAGTGTATCTTTGTGGTCATACGAGGATGGCCTTGTGTTAAATAGAGTAGGAATTATGCTAATTCCCCTGTGTGTGAGAACTGGTGATCTATCCTTTGTCCCATATGGCACTACACCATAGACATTAGTTAAGAGCCAGCTACATCACCAGCTGGCATCGCAACACTCATCGCTCAGGCAGGCTGAGGCCACGTCCACCTCGCGAAGGATTGGTCGAAGGGTTTCATGCGGAGATCACACCATTGGACAAGACACCACCAATAGGGAGACGAGGCAGGATGAAGCTCGTGATTTGTCAAGGTAGGGGCAAGAAGCTGGCCACTGATTGGTGGAAGGAAGACATGAGGCAGGATGAGGGCCGCCGATTGACAGAGTAAGGAAGGACTGGTGATTGGCCAGGGGCAGAGCAAAGAGCGGCCCGCTGATTGGTAGGAGGAAGTGACGAACTGATTGGCCACCAACCGATAGCATGAGAGAGAAGTGATGTGGCCATTGGTGGAGAATTGAGCCTGTGATGTTGACCGCCAGGGATTGGCAGAGAGAGAGAGAGAGAGAGAGAGAGAGATAGATGACGTAATGAGGGTTTGATAAAAGGTGAAGAGAGACTGACATTTTCCCTCTCATTTTTGGATAACTTAGTGCCTGGACCTCGTTCGCTCCTGCCCTCACAATTCCTCTGCTCCGACCTCTTGTCCTCACGCCTTCATTCACCCTCGACCCTCTCTCCCTTCTGATCCGAACGTTGGATGCATCGCAGTTCCGTGCCGAATCCGTGAGGACATTGCATGGCTGGGGAAGTGGGTTGCACGCCCGCTCTCTCGCTTCGCGCGGGAGGACTTGTCGAGGCCTATTGAACGGGGGCACATCGAGGCCTTCTTCCCGCCAATGGGCCTGACGATCCCTGACACCTCAGCCGAGTTGAGATAAGCCCTCACATCACACACAACCATTTCTTTTAATTTATTCTCCCTTCGTCCGTGTTTTAGATGTCGGGTGTGGGAGCGCTCCATTTAGAAGATTTAATTATCAGCACGTTTTCTTGTTCCCGGCATTCCGTTGTAAATAAACCCTTCCATTATTTTCCCCTGTATATTGTAAACCCGTTCCCGCTTGAGGTAATTTCCTACAGGATTGAAGGCTGCCGCTCGGGACCGTCAGGTAAAAGCTTCCCGTTCTTCTTCTTCTTCTGTCCTCCTGCGCATATATAGTTAAATCCGTGTTTGAACTGAACGCCTTTGGAGTTAAAGCTGGCTTTGGCTATCCGTGATTTCCCCGGTATTAACTAAGGGGGAGTCACGCGACAATATAGAATGACCTAGAGATATAGTACAGCCAATATATGACATAACCTAACCAAAATTGCAACAGAAAATGTTTCAACAGTTATTTATTAAGGTATTTTTGACAAATATCAAAACTCTTAAGTACAAGTCGGGGAAAGTGCTAAAATTTATTTTTCAATAATTTTAAACACATTTTTCTTTGAACATATTTAATGGCTTTCATGGAAATTTAATTTCATGGATTTGCTTATATGAGTTGATGCGTCCTTGATTATTAATGGCAATTTTCATTGTGATTGATCTGTTCGGACTTCAAGAAGTGCTGGAGGTCATGCACGCACCCAGTGCAGTAGTACACATGATGATGGGCAAGGTCATTGCCAGAGTAGTGCAGGCTCATCACCGAGTCGATGCAACACTCAATGCCCTGATTTATCTCAGACGTTCTTGAAGTTCCTCCTCCCTCAGCACATCTTGTCTCCATCCTGTGTGATGGTGTTAGGACCTGTCTGGGATAAGTTCTCAGTTGTGGAAAACTTTATCATTGGGTTTTGAGCACTTCCCAAACCCCGCCGCCCTCTCACACCTAGTAAAGAGACCTATGGTTGCGGACACCCACCTTAACATGTTGATATTCAAAGAAGAAAAAGTGAAAAGCTCAGCCAACCAGAAAAGTTCTCCTCCAGAGATTTTGTAATTAACAGGAAAGGTCAGACCTAGTAATGGGTGCACAAACCTCAATGTGGCCGACATTTTGCTTCTTTTTTTAATTACCATTCAAGGGTTATAAGCATATGGCGCAAACAAATGTCACTGCAGTCCTTAACCCCGAAGCTCTCCACCATCCGATGACTCCGCAGCTACCCTCCACTCAGCCCCAAGGACCCCAAACCAAACACCATAACCTATTTGATATTACCAGCTTTCTGTTGATAAAATCCATTATACATGGTCCTATTTGCACTTGATTATACTGTAAGTGTTTTATTCAAATTGTTTAGGATATTACTTATCAATGTTTCATTATCCTCCCTTTTTCCCCTTGAAATGTACCCTGGAGGATGTGAGCCCAATATGGGGGTGCAGATCCCCAAAAGAATGACATGCCCTTGCATGCCGCACACTCGCTATGTACGAAGGAGTAGAGATCATTCGCAGCAGCAACCTCAGCAAAGTGTAGGCCTAAAAAGACCCTTACTGAGGAGTTTGGTTGTGATTTTGACCTAAAGCAACTCAGAACAGAAGCCTTTTGTGTGTCTCGACAAACATCCGAGCATACCTTGTACTGAGAAAGGTGTGTGACAAGGGTCTACACTCTACATATGTTATATTAAAGCGCGGCGTTACGCGCGCTGCTTGTGAGCAAGGAGGAAGCGGACAAGCGGTAACATATAAACGTCTTTATTGTAAGACTACACTGTAACACTGAACTCCTCCGGGCTGGTCGCCCGGTGTATATCATGAGGCCACGCCTACCCCTCGGGCGTGGCCACCGCCCACTTGGTGCGTGGAATGATGTCACCACGCCAGTGGGCTTTTGTGTCCGCCACACGCGCCCCCCCAGAATTCCCGCGCACCTGGAGGGCCAGTTTGCGGGGCAGACGAATGACCCGGCCGAAGCGCCCCCTGGCGATCGGCGGCGTCCGGGGTGCAGGGATGCCAGGTGGGATGCCCCTGGCTGCCCCTGGGATGGGTGCAGGACCGGGGGGCAGCGTGGCGGCGGGGCTGGGCGGTGCCGGGGGTCCGCCCGCAGGAGGGCGGCCCCGACGTGGGGGTCGGGCCACTGGCGATGGATGGTCCACATCGAGGTGGGCCGGCTTGAGGCGGTCTACCGAAACGCGGTCAGGAGTACCGCCGATGTCCAGGGTGAAGTGCTTCGCCCCGGTCTCCAGCACGCGGAAAGGCCCGTCGTACGGGGGCCGCAGTGGTGTCCGATGGGCATCGTGGCGGACGAAGACGTACTCCGCCGTGCGAAGCTCCGGGGCGACGTGCGTCGGTGGGTGCCCGTGGCATGCCGTTGGCACCGGGGCGAACCTCTGGGCGGTCTCTTGCAGAGCGGAGCGCTGCTGTGCCGCGGACCATGGTGCCGTGGAGTCGGGGAGGAACTCGCCCGGCACCCGCAGCGGTTGCCCGAAGACCAACTCCGCCGCGGATGCGCGCAGGTCCTCCTTGGGCGCCGTCCGGAGGCCCAGCAGGACCCAGGGGAGCCTGTCGACCCAGCCGCCGTCGCGGAGGGTGGCCCGGAGCGCGGCCTTCAATGAGCGGTGAAATCGCTCACACAGGCCGTTAGCCTGGGGGTGGTAGGCCGTGGTTCGGTGCAGCCGGACCCCGAGCCCCTGCGCAACCGCCCCCCAGAGCTCCGAGGTGAACTGGGGGCCACGGTCGGATGAGATGTCTGAGGGGGCACCGAACCGGGCGACCCAGGTGGCGATGAAAGCCTGCGCGACATCGGCCGCCGTTGTCGACGCCAAGGGCACGGCCTCCGGCCACCGGGTGGTGCGGTCCACCATGGTGAGGACGTAGGTGAAACCCCGCGAGGGGGGCAGAGGTCCCACCAGGTCCACGTGGACGTGGTCAAACCGGCGTTCCGGCACCGTGAACGGGGCCAACGGGGCCTGGGTGTGCCGGTGCACCTTGGCGCGCTGGCACGCGAGGCACGTCCTGGCCCAGCCGCGGACGGCCTTCCGGAGGCCATGCCAGACGAAGTTGTCGGCGATCAGCCTTTGGGAGGCCCTCGCGCCTGGGTGGGACAGGCCGTGGATGGCGTCAAACACCTGGCGCTGCCAGCCTGCGGGCACAATGGGGCGAGGACGCCCGAGGGAGACGTCGCACAAGAGGGCCGCGCCCGCGCCGTCGAACGGCACCTCGGTGACGCGGAGGCCCATGACGGCGGTCCGCAAGGCCTGGACGTCGGGGTCAGCGGCCTGGTCCGCTGCCATCCGGGCATAGTCGATGCCGAGGTGGACTGCGTGGGCGACGGCCCGGGAAAGGCAATCCGCCACCGGGTTGTCCTTCCCCGCGACATGCTGGATGTCCGTCGTGTACTCGGACACGGCCGAGAGGTGACGCTGCTGCCGGGCCGACCACGGCTCGGTGACCTTGCCCATCGCGAAGATCAGCGGCTTGTGGTCGACGAAGGCAGTGAACGCCCGGCCCTCGAGCAGATGGCGGAAGTGCCTGACCGCCAAGTGAAGTCCGAGCAACTCGCGGTCGAAGGTACTGTAACGGCGTTCGGGCGGGCGAAGCTGCCGGCTAAAGAACGCCAGCGGTTGCCAAGCTCCACGCACCCATTGCTCGTGCACCGCGCCCACCGCGTAGTCCGAGGCATCGGTGGTGAGGGCGATCGGTGCATCGGGCGCCGGGTGCGCGAGCATGGTGACGTTAGCCAAGGCGAGCTTCGCGCCCGTGAACGCCGTGTCCATCTGCTCGGTCCAGGTAACGTCGCCTTTGCCCGGCTTACCTCGGAGAGCTTCGTGCAGGGGGCGCAGGAGCTGGGCGATACGGGGCAGGAACCGATGGTAAAAGTTCACCATGCCCAGGAACTCCTGCAGCCCTCTGATCGTGCGGGGGCGCGGAAACCCCTTCACCGCCTCCACCTTGGCCGGCAGGGGGACAGCTCCGTGCCTGGTGACACGGTGCCCCAGAAAATCGATTGTGGCGGCGCCGAACCGGCACTTTGCGGGGTTCACAATCAGGCCATGCTGGCCCAGGCGTTCGAAGAGCGTGCGGAGGTGGCGTAGGTGCTCTTCGCGGGACGCGCTGGCGACGAGGATATCGTCCAGGTAGACGTAGACAAAATCCAAGTCGCGCAGGACGCTGTCCATCAGTCGCTGGAACGCCTGAGCCGCATTCTTCAGACCGAAGGGCATGCGCAGGAACTCGAAGAGTCCGAATGGCGTGATGACCGCCGTCTTCGGGACGTCCTCCGGCCTGACGGGGACCTGATGGTAGCCGCGTATGAGGTCCACCTTCGAGAAGAAGGACCTGCCCGCCAAACGGGCGGAAAAGTCCTGAATGTGGGGGACGGGGTAGCGGTCGGGAGTCGTGGCGTCATTGAGACGGCGATAGTCCCCGCACGGTCGCCATCCCCCGCCGGGCTTCGGCACGATGTGCAGCGGCGACGCCCAAGCGCTCTCTGAGCACCGAACGATGCCGAGTCGCTCCAGGGTAGCGAACGCCGCTTTTGCCACCGCCAGCTTCGTCGGCTCGAGGCGGCGTGCCCGGGCGTAGACCGGTGGCCCGACGGTGGGGATGTGATGGGCCACCCCGTGCTTGACGGCCCCCGCCGAGAAGGTGGGCCGCGTGAGGGCCGGGAAGCCGGCGAGGAGGCGGGTGAATGCGTCCGCTGCCGGAAGCGTACAGACCAACGTGGCCGGAACCGAATCGTTCGGCAAGCCGCTTGGCAAGTCGCTCGTTGAGCTGGGCAAAGCACAAGCGAGCGAGCTGAACGTCTCGGCCTGGACAAGCCGTCTGCGCTTGACGTCGACCAGGAGCCCATTAGCGCACAGGAAGTCCGCGCCAAGCAGTGCCATGGGCACGTCGGCGGTGACGAACGTCCATCGGAAAACCTGCCCTCCAAACCGCAGAGAGAGGCAGCGTTTTCCGTACGTACGGATGGGCGTCCCGTTCGCGGCAAGCAGCGTGGGGCCCCCACCCGCGGCGTGCTTGTCTGACGTGCCGGCGGGAATGACACTCACCTGCGCTCCCGTGTCGCACAGGTAACGGCGCCCGGAGAAGGTGTCCGTTATGAACAGCAGGCTGCTCGAACGGCCGGCGCTCATCGCCACTATTGAGCGCCGGCCCGGGCGTTTCCCGACCCGTTGAAGGAGCACGGCGGATGACACCGCCGAGCTTCCTGGCCGAACTTGGCGTGGAACCAGCACCAGGTGGTGGAGCTGGAGGAGCGTGGCTGGCTCCGCCAGGCCGGTGGAGTCGACGGGTTTCCCCGCGGTGGCGGTTTTCGCCGCGGCGGTGGGCGGGGCGTGGCGGCGTTCACGAGGTGCGTATCAGCATGCTGCTGAACATCAGCGTGCTGCTGAACATCAGCGTGCTGTAGAAGATGATGCTGTGGAACATGCTGCTGAACATCAGCGTCGAAGGCCGTGACGGCCACGCCGACGCTCGCCCGCGTGTCCGAAGCGGCGAAGTACTTGTCCGCCTCGGCCGCCAATGCTCGGGGTTCCATTAGCCCGGTCCCGGCCAACGCGAGGCGAACCTGCGCTGGAAGTTGGCGACGGAAAAGCGCCCGGAATAGCGAACCGGGGGCTTCGTCGCCCAACAGTGACAGCATATGGTCCATTCGGACCGACGGGCGCGTCTCACCGAGCTCGGGGAGATCCAGGAGGTGGTCGGCCCGTGCGTCGTCCGTGAGGCTGAACGTGGCTAGGAGTAGCCGCTTGAGTGCCTCGTACTTGTGGCCTTTCGGTGGGTGGCGAAGGATGGACACAACTCGAGCGGCCGTGCCGGGCCCGAGGGAGGTGACGACGTGGCAATAGCGCGTGTCATCGCCGGTGAGGTGCCGAAGCTGAAATTGGGCTTCGGCCTGGACGAACCAGACTTCGGCCTGAGCCTCCCAAAATTCCGGAAGTTTGACGAAGTCGGCCATGGCGATGGCGTCGCGTGTGGAAGGATCGCTCCGGCAGATCCAACGTCGAGGGTCACCAGTAAAGCGCGGCGTTACGCGCGCTGCTTGTGAGCAAGGAGGAAGCGGACAAGCGGTAACATATAAACGTCTTTATTGTAAGACTACACTGTAACACTGAACTCCTCCGGGCTGGTCGCCCGGTGTATATCATGAGGCCACGCCTACCCCTCGGGCGTGGCCACCGCCCACTTGGTGCGTGGAATGATGTCACCACGCCAGTGGGCTTTTGTGTCCGCCACAATATTATATTTTAAGCGGATTTTTTTATGATCAAAACTCATGAAGAAATATTTTGAATGGGTGACCCATGGACAAGACCATTTGTTTGGTCTGCACCATCCAGAAAGTTAAGGTACCTGTTGTATGTGTATGTGTGTCCTATCCTCATGGAATGGCTGGACTGGTGAAGCCCATTGAAGGATGATGGTGGAACACCATATCCCGACAGACTGCCATTCTATCGGCATGCTGAAAGTGCCTCAGGATCGGCAAGGCCCCCGATAGCTGGTTAGGGCACTGTTTTGGAATTTGCGCCCGGATGTTGGCACACGACGACCTCCTCACGAAAGACACCGTGGTATCTTTATTTATTTATTTTTACCGTTTTTTACCGGTGTTTTTCTCCCGAGGCCAGTAAGTGCTGATTTACAGCACTATTGTACAATTATTCTGTGATGGTCTCATGGTGAATGTCCAAAATGCAAACGCGTCACCACCTTAACATGACATCCGACGGACAGTGGTGCAATGCCCTCGTTGGCTTCAAAAGACCATGCAGGTGACAATTGGTCATCGCGTCAGAAATGGAACCCAGTTGAGACGGGTGAATGACGAGGGTGCCACTTCCGTGCCATCCTAAACCACGGATCGTGTCGCTGCCCGGTGGCATTAATTGAAATGGACCGTTGTTGCCGCTATAGCCCACACCTTCCTTCCACGACAGCGGGAAAGCTCATGAAGAGGAGATCTATAAGCCCCATTCCTCATTGCGAACTTTGAGCACGCCTTTTGACATCACCTTGTACGAGCTGCGAATCATAAATACCAGCCGGTGCCAAGACTAAAAGAAACTCCTTATGAAAGTTCACAACTTGAAATAAAATAGTTGTTGACATGACCCGCCAAGTATGCAGCCAGAGAGGCATCGACCTTAGAGGGTGTTCCCATTTCTTACCTTGGTAAATGTCTGCTGTTTAACAGGTGAACATCAATCCTAGTGAAAAAGCATCCAATAAAGTTGACCAAACAGATGCTCGAACATGGGTCTTCACGTTTTGGTGTTGGCTTAAGGCCTCAGTCACACTGGATCGTACGATTTCTGGATCATGTAATTGATGGCAATCTGGCCGAGGTACGACCAATCGTCAATGTTTGCTACGCTCTCCATTTGCGATCGCAAACAGCGATTGGTCTTAGGGGTCATCGTACGATTGGTGGTACGCGTGGTTGTGCGATCACCAACGATTGGAGAAGATCGATCGCAAGATCAATCGTAGGTAATCGTGCGAATAGTGGTGGCGATCAGCGACCAATCGTACGGTCAATCGTGGCGACTTGCGACCGCTCGGACAATCAATCGTGGTGACCTGCGAACGCTCGCAGGATCGATCGTGAGGTTGAACGACAGGTGGCACCACCAATCGTCAGGTGGCAGGACCAGTAGCACGACCAATCGTGCGACTACTTGACCCGCGATCATGCGCGACTGGTGGTACGACCATCTAAGACCTGTCTGCGACCTCTTACGATTTGGAATCGCAGGTCAGAAGTTTTGAACATGACCATCGACCTTGCTGCGACTGATTTTGCTCTGGCGATCACCCACGACCTCTGCGACCAGTCACGCGCTCTTTCTACGATTTGCCCGCGATTCACAAAATTTTCGGTCGCAGCTAGATCGTAACCTGGTCGCAGGCCCGGTGTGACTGGGGCTTAACGGTTAAGGTAGCTGGCTTAAGATCTTAGGGTCTAGGGATTTGAGGCCCTGTCGTGTCGTTAAACTAACACTAGGAGGGTTGACTCAGCCTGTCATCCTTCCGAGGTCGGAAAAATGAGTACCCACTTATTGGCAACAGGGGCCAGGAGCCATGCTCCCAGAAAATGATGCAACCAGTAGCCACTGGCTGCATAAGAAACAATAAATAATAGTGGACCACAGAGTGGATTATGGCCTAGTGGGCCATTTATTTATTATGTACATACGCACCGAGGGAGGGGTTCAAATGAGAATTAAAATTCTGTAAAGGAAGAGAAGAAGATTTAGGATGATGGAAGTGAAAATGGAGGAGGGAGAGAATGAGTGAGAGCATGAGAATCGTTATTTAATTTCCTATGTTTTGTCGATTGTAGAACGTTTTTTGGGGAACTTGAGCAATTATTATCTTTTGGAATATTATTTCGTTTGATCCAGATCCTAGGGAAACGTCCCTCCCCGCTCCCATTTTGAATTTGAGTAAGGAATTTCTCCCGACCGTCACCCTCCATGAGTAAGGCTTATCATTCTGATCCATGCTTTGGATGTATGCAGCACAAGCCTTTTAGAGCCGAACACTTCGTGTTTTTCTTTTTCTCCCGATGCCAGTAAGTGCTGATTTACAGCACTATTGTACAATTATTCTGTGATGGTCTCATGGTGAATGTCCAAAATTAATGGTGTTTATGAAAATATACAGAAGAGCACCATTATGAGATTGTGGTGCATTTATAGTGCCGACTTCTTCTTGCGTTTGACAAATTACAGCTCCTAGTCCAAAGTCTAAGATGGACAGCCAAGTCAAAGTCTGTTGCTAGGTCGATTGCCCTAAATCCTTCATCAAATTTCCGCAGGTGATACTCATTACCTCCACCATCTAAGGTGGACAGAGGTTATCTTTTCACGCCTGTCTGTTTGTTTCTTTATCTGTGAACAGGATATCTTAAAAATCTGTGGACGGATTCGGACGTAAGGTGGTGTACAGGTTGGATATGTCACAAGGACGAATTGGTTGGATTTCGGTGAATATCCGGGTCCGGATACGAGATTTATTGTTTTTATAGTGATTCGTCATCATTGAGAGATTGCACCAAGACATATATACAGTATAGCATATGTCAAAATGTTGTGGACGGATTATGACAAAACTTGGTGGATGAGTTGCGTAGATGAAAAGAACAAGCCAAAAGAAAACCTGGAGTTTGCTGTTGGCTAGTTGGTTGCTGAGATGGAAAGTGGCAACTGCGGTCTTAGTTGGGTTTCAGCAGATGCACCAGTAGATGATGTATTGCTCCATTACTTTTAAGTCCTAGGACAGGGTACTGTTGAGACCTTCAAGGTTGATTGCTTGGGCAGCAAGGGTAGGATCATCCATCTGCATTGACAAACCTCTGGAGGTGGTGCAAGGCATGTCGCTCACATATACAGTCATGTGAAAATGTAAGTACACCCCATGTAAAGTTTTGACTTTTTCAACATATTTCAACATACAGCTATTTCATCTTCATTTCAACAATATTGATAGATAAAGGTGATATAATATAACAAATATCATGAAACATTTACATTTTGTAGTCCATTGTATAATTTAAATAAACATAAATGCAAATTTGGCATGTTTCAGGCAGTGGCGATGGTGTAGTGAGTGCAGGGAGTGGCGAGGATGTAGTGAGTGCAGGCAGTGCTGGGGATGTAGAGAGTGCAGGCATTAGAGAGGGTGAAGCCAGTACAGGCAGTAGTGAGGGTGAAGCCAAGTGCATGCAGTGGTGAGGGTGAAGAAAGTGCATGCATTGGCGATGGTGTAGCGAGTGCAGGGAGAGGCGATGGTGTAGCGAGTGCAGGCAGTGGTGAGGGTGAAGCCAGTGCAGGCAGTGCCGAGGATGTAGTGAGTGCAGGCAGTGCCAAGGATGTAGTGAGTGCAGGCAGTGCCAAGGATGTAGTGAGTGCAGGCAGTTCCGAGGATGTAGAGAGTGCAGGCATTGGCGAGGGTGAAGCAAGTGCAGGCAGTGGTGAGGGTGAAGCAAGTGCATGCAGTGGTGAGGGTGAAGCAAGTGCATGCATTGGCGATGGTGTAGCGAGTGCAGGGAGTGGTGATGGTGTAGCGCGTGCAGGCAGTGGTGAGGGTGAAGCCAGTGCAGGCGGTGTCGAGGATGTAGTGAGTGCAGGCAGCGCCGAGGATGTAGAGAGTGCAGGCATTGGCGAAGGTGAAGCAAGTGCAGGCAGTGGTGAGGGTGAAGCCAGTGCAGGCAGTGCCGAGGATGTAGTGAGTGCAGGCAGTGCAGAGGATGTTGTGAGTGCAGGCAGTGCCGAGGATGTAGTGAGTGCAGGCAGTGGTGAGGGTGAAGCATGTGCATGCAGTGGTGAGGGTGAAGCAAGTAGTGCATGCATTGGTGATGGTGTAGCGAGTGCAGGGAGTGGCGATGGTGTAGCGACTGCAGGCAGTGGTGAGCGTGAAGCCAGTGCAGGCAATGCCGAGGATTTAGTGAGTGCAGGCAGTGCCGAGGATGTAGTGAGTGCAGGTAGTAGCGAGGGTACAGAGAGCATGGGTAGTGTGGTGAGGGAGCAGTGAGTGCAGGCAGTGATGAGTGTGCAGCGAGTGAAGGCATTGGCAATGGTGCAGCGAATATCCACCAATATTCAGTGCTGTCGAAACTGAATGTCCACGCCCAACCTGTTCATCAAGTTTCAAAATGTGTCCATAACTTTTTGAGATATCCTGCTCACAGACAGGCAAGCAGACAAGCAGACAGAAAGACAAACAGGGGTGAAAACATAACTTACGTCCACCTTTGGTGACTGAGGTAGTTATAATTAAATGACTATTCATTTGACTATTTTAGCTCTTTCACGAGCCTCGATTCAGTATACAAAAAAAAAAGAAAAAAAAGAAAAAAAAAAGACTTGTGTAACTTAAACGTGGAGTTTGTGGCTCTTAAGCATCAAACCGCGATGGCCAAGTTAATAAAGTAGGTTACAGCCAGAAATCTATTTGAAAATACATCCAATTTCAAAGTTTCCATTTTCAAAAAGACCTACCGTTTTAAAAGGAGGAACAACGGATCCATTTCGCTGTGTTTCATTATGTCAGTTGCCTGAAAAAGGTAACGTTCCAACAATCGGTGTGTGGTTGATGGTAGACACGACGTTACTATGGTCTTGGAGCACCACCCAAAAAGGATCATTTTATACAACGGTGACGTGGATCTTTATAAGTTCACATTAACCCCGGTCCTGGGTATCTTCTGCATCGGTGGCTTCGTCAGTCGTACACATGAAGGGTTTGCGGAGGCATGATCTCCCTTCACCAGGGCAAGCCAGGATTTTGGTGAGAAAGCCGACATCATCCTGAGGATTAGCTCTCCATCAGATCCCAATCTTGGAACAGTACGGGCAGTGCTACTGCGGGAGATTTTGTCTGGTCTTATTTTACACTCGAAAAGAAATAAAGAAGTTCATCTTTTGCGCAAAAGACTCCTTTTCAAAATAGTCAGTCCATTTACAAGCTAATAATGTGGGCAGCTACTTATAAGCTAACCTTTGACATTTCCAAGTAAGCATACCAATATCCATGTAAGAGAACTCCAGAGGTCGTCCAAGTAAGCATACCAATATCCATTTAAGAGAACTCCAGAGGTCGTCCAAGTAAGCATACCAATATCCATTTAAGAGAACTCCAGAGGTCGTCCAAGTAAGCATACCAATATCCATTTAAGAGAACTCCAGAGGTAGTCCAAGTAAGCATACCAATATCCATGTAAGAGAACTCCAGAGGTCGTCCAAGTAAGCATACCAATATCCATGGAAGAGAACTCCAGAGGTAGTCCAAGTAAGCATACCAATATCCATGGAAGAGAACTCCAGAGGTCGTCCAAGTAAGCATACCAATATCCATGGAAGAGCACTCCAGAGGTAGTCCAAGTAAGCATACCAATATCCATGTAAGAGAACTCCAGAGGTCGTCCAAGTAAGCATACCAATATCCATGGAAGAGAACTCCAGAGGTAGTCCAAGTAAGCATACCAATATCCATGTAAGAGAACTCCAGAGGTAGTACAAGTAAGCATACCAATATCCATGGAAGAGAACTCCAGAGGTCATCCAAGTAAGCATACCAATATCCATGGAAGAGAACTCCAGAGGTAGTCCAAGTATGCATACCAATATCCATGTAAGAGAACTCCAGAGGTCGTCCAAGTAAGCATACCAATATCCATTTAAGAGAACTCCAGAGGTCGTCCAAGTAAGCATACCAATATCCATGTAAGAGAACTCCAGAGGTCGTCCAAGTAAGCATACCAATATCCATTTAAGAGAACTCCAGAGGTAGTCCAAGTAAGCATACCAATATCCATGGAAGAGAACTCCAGAGGTAGTCCAAGTAAGCATACCAATATCCATGGAAGAGAACTCCAGAGGTAGTCCAAGTAAGCATACCAATATCCATGGAAGAGAACTCCAGAGGTAGTCCAAGTAAGCATACCAATATCCATGGAAGAGAACTCCAGAGGTAGTCCAGGTAAGCATACCAATATCCATGGAAGAGAACTCCAGAGGTGGTCCAAGTAAGCATACCAATATCCATGGAAGAGAACTCCAGAGGTCGTCCAAGTAAGCATACCAATATCCATGGAAGAGAACTCCAGAGGTAGTCCAAGTAAGCATATCAATATCCATGGAAGAGAACTCCAGAGGTAGTCCAAGTAAGCATACCAATATCCATTTAAGAGAACTCCAGAGGTAGTCCAAGTAAGCATACCAATATCCATACAAGAGAACTCCAGAGGTGGTCCAAGTAAGCATATCAATATCCATGGAAGAGAACTCCAGAGGTAGTCCAAGTAAGCATACCAATATCCATTTAAGAGAACTCCAGAGGTAGTCAAAGTAAGCATACCAATATCCATACAAGAGAACTCCAGAGGTGGTCCAAGTAAGCATATCAATATCCATGGAAGAGAACTCCAGAGGTAGTCCAAGTAAGCATACCAATATCCATGGAAGAGAACTCCAGAGGTAGTCCAAGTAAGCATACCAATATCCATGGAAGAGAACTCCAGAGGTCGTCCAAGTAAGCATACCAATATCCATGGAAGAGAACTCCAGAGGTAGTCCAAGTAAGCATACCAATATCCATGCAAGAGAACTCCAGAGGTCGTCCAAGTAAGCATACCAATATCCATGGAAGAGAACTCCAGAGGTAGTCCAAGTAAGCATACCAATATCCATTTAAGAGAACTCCAGAGGTGGTCCAAGTAAGCATACCAATATCCATACACGAGAACTCAAGAGGTAGTCCAAGTAAGCATAACAATATCCATGTAAGAGAACTCCAGAGGTAGTCCAAGTAAGCATACCAATATCCATGTAAGAGAACTCCAGAGGTAGTCCAAGTAAGCATACCAATATCCATGGAAGAGAACTCCAGAGGTAGTCCAAGTAAGCATACCAATATCCATTTAAGAGAACTCCAGAGGTAGTCCAAGTAAGCATACCAATATCCATGGAAGAGAACTCCAGAGGTGGTCCAAGTAAGCATACCAATATCCATTTAAGAGAACTCCAGAGGTAGTCCAAGTAAGCATACCAATATCCATTTAAGAGAACTCCAGAGGTAGTCCAAGTAAGCATACCAATATCCATGCAAGAGAACTCCAGAGGTGGTCCAAGTAAGCATGCCAATGTCCATATAAGAGAACTCCAGAGGTAGTCCAAGTAAGCATACCAATATCCATTTAAGAGAACTCCAGAGGTAGTCCAAGTAAGCATACCAATATCCATACAAGAGAACTCCAGAGGTGGTCCAAGTAAGCATGCCAATGTCCATATAAGAGAACTCCAGAGGTAGTCCAAGTAAGCATACCAATATCCATACAAGAGAACTCCAGAGGTCGTCCAAGTAAGCATACCAATATCCATATAAGAGAACTCCAGAGGTGGCCCAAGTAAGCATACCAATATCCATACAAGAGAACTCAAGAGGTAGTCCAAGTAAGCATACCAATATCCATACAAGAGAACTCCAGAGGTAGTCCAAGTAAGCATACCAATATCCATGCACGAGAACTCCAGAGGTAGTCCAAGTAAGCATACCAATATCCATACAAGAGAACTCCAGAGGTAGTCCAAGTAAGCATACCAATATCCATGCACGAGAACTCCAGAGGTAGTCCAAGTAAGCATACCAATATCAATGGAAGAGAACTCCAGAGGTGGTCCAAGTAAGCATACCAATATCCATGCAAGAGAACTCCAGAGGTAGTCCAAGTAAGCATACCAATATCCATACAAGAGAACTCCAGAGGTAGTCCAAGTAAGCATACCAATATCCATACAAGAGAACTCCAGAGGTGGTCCAAGTAAGCATACCAATATCCATGGAAGAGAACTCCAGAGGTAGTCCAAGTAAGCATACCAATATCCATGGAAGAGAACTCCAGAGGTGGTCCAAGTAAGCATACCAATATCCATGGAAGAGAACTCCAGAGGTAGTCCAAGTAAGCATACGAATATCCATGTAAGAGAACTCCAGAGGTAGTCCAAGTAAGCATACCAATATCCATACAAGAGAACTCCAGAGGTAGTCCAAGTAAGCATACCAATATCCATGGAAGAGAACTCCAGAGGTAGTCCAAGTAAGCATACGAATATCCATGTAAGAGAACTCCAGAGGTAGTCCAAGTAAGCATACCAATATCCATGTAAGAGAACTCCAGAGGTAGTCCAAGTAAGCATACCAATATCCATACAAGAGAACTCCAGAGGTGGTCCAAGTAAGCATACCAATATCCATGGAAGAGAACTCCAGAGGTAGTCCAAGTAAGCATACCAATATCCATGGAAGAGAACTCCAGAGGTAGTCCAAGTAAGCATACCAATATCCATACAAGAGAACTCCAGAGGTAGTCCAAGTAAGCATACGAATATCCATGTAAGAGAACTCCAGAGGTAGTCCAAGTAAGCATACCAATATCCATACAAGAGAACTCCAGAGGTAGTCCAAGTTCGCATACCAATATCCATGGAAGAGAACTCCAGAGGTAGTCCAAGTAAGCATACCAATATCCATGCAAGAGAACTCCAGAGGTAGTCCAAGTAAGCATACCAATATCCATACAAGAGAACTCCAGAGGTAGTCCAAGTTCGCATACCAATATCCATGGAAGAGAACTCCAGAGGTAGTCCAAGTAAGCATACGAATATCCATGTAAGAGAACTCCAGAGGTAGTCCAAGTAAGCATACCAATATCCATACAAGAGAACTCCAGAGGTAGTCCAAGTTCGCATACCAATATCCATGGAAGAGAACTCCAGAGGTAGTACACTCATCTGAGTTGTGTAACCTGGATTTGATTCCCGACCTGACTGAAGTGTAATCCTTGTGCTTCGCAGACAGGAGGTCGTATCAATATGTACGGAATCCTTCGGAGAGAGACGTTAAGCCGGCTGTGCCATCCCCTGTCGATTTTAAAGCTCTCGCCTGTCCCTTTAGAAAAGAGTAGGTCATTGTGAGTCAGGTCCCTGGCTAAACCTGCAGGAGCCAGGTGTTGGTTTCACGGTCAAGTTCAGGTGGACTCCTCCTGAAGTTATTTTATGTTTTCGTGATCCTGCTCCGATTCCTTGCGGTGTCCTTTATTAATGGTGGAAGTGTGGCTTTATATTGTACAGAGAACACACCTCTGTTAACAACTACCCTTACTACCAACTCAGCATGTCTGCAACATTGGTGATAGAAGTTATATAAATTGTAGCAAGGATTGCACCAAGTACCCTCGCTTTCATGTGGCCACCCTAGGTCTACCCCAACCATGATCCTTAGCAATATCCACGCATCACTTCCAATGTGTGTTTGTCTTTTCACGAACCCATGGTAGATTATAACATTACTTTGACTCTTGGAATCATCTGGGTTCCTTTTACTATAAAGGATTTTGAATTAATTGAAAACCGAGGAGTTCACATATGTTAGAATATGCGGATTAGAAAAGCTTTGAATGGTTCCTGGTCTCAGGATGTCTGTGCACAGTGCAAGTTCCGATGAACTTTGGGGGAAGTGCGTGATGGAGATTGGCATTTGGAATCCACCAACCCTCCCTCAGATGTGTTCATTATTCCTAATAGATGTTGTGTGGAAGTGTTCACCACAATTACACAGCATGTGGTTACCATTATGTCTGATTCGGGACTTGCAGGTATTAAGGATGGCTATTAACCATAGATTATACGATGACGGTGGAGCAGAGGTAGCACACCTGCCTTTAAATTGTCTGGACTGGGTTCTATTCTACATCTGCCAGAAAATGAAGTGGGATTTGTGCTTCACGGACAGGGCTTTGCATTACAAAGTGGGCCATGCCTAGGCTGGATGTTAAAATGGGTGTCTCGGCTACTGTCATTACAACAACAACAACAACAACAACAACAACAACAACAACAACAACAGGCATTTTAAGGCCATTTTCCCTGCTAGAGCGGGGGTTAGCCTTGCGGTCCCCATGACAATCTTCTCCATTTTGCCCTATTTTCTGCATCTCCCCTTGGTAAACCCCCTTACCCGCATTTCTTCTTCCACCATCTTTAGCCAAGTCTTTCTCGGTCTTCCCCATCCTCTACTTCCTTCTACATTCATTTCCGTCACTCTTCTCCACCAGTCACTTTCATCCTTCCTCAACACATGACCAAACCATCTCAACCTGTTCCTCTTCACAGCATCCATCACAGGCTCTATTCCCATCATCTTTCGCAATTCATCATTTGTCTTCCTCTCTCTCAACGATACTCCGCACATCCACCGAACCATTCGCATTTCCACCCTTTCCAGCCTTCGTTGCTGCTCTACGTTCATTTATCCAGAAACCTTCACACTCAATCAAAAAACAGAAAACTCATTGTAACGCGGATATTTCTCACGGGCACTGACTGAGGACCAAAGAAAGGATCCGTGCCTTTACGTATCGCGTTCATTGTCCTGTAATAGACTTTTGGGACAGGTAGGTGAAATTCCAACTCGATATGAAAGTACCAAAATGGCTGATGAAAAAATCAGACGTGTGCCGCATCACGATTCATAATTGGGAGGTCGCATTGAAGGAAATTGCCACATCTGGTGAAGCTGCCAATATGAAAAGGTTCAGAAAGTACAAACTTCACATCTTTATATCTCTGGACTGGATCCAAAAACAAAGACTTTCTTGCTTCATTATATGGACGATGCAAAAGTGTCTGAATAATGCCACTCTGAGTATTTGGCCAAAGGTTACTTGCGATTGTGGACACTGTGTTATTGAAACGTAACCCCATTATGGATGTAAAATTGCAGCACTTCGGTAATCAAACTTTGGTAACAGTTTTTTTTTTTGTATAAAGTGTTGAGGTTCGTGGAGGAGGTGGAATGCAGAATGGACCGGGATGTAAAATAACAGTACAAAAAGACCACACCAACAGCAGGATTGAGGGACAAAACAGAGAGGGATTGGGAGGGATGAGAGATGGCCTGAAGACGGCGGCACTGACATAGAGACAACAACAGACGTTGCAGGTTTGCGAGAACAACTGCGTCAGGAGGATTACAGGTGGACTAAAATAGGTCCAAAATAGGACCAAAATAGCATTGCAGGTGGACCAAAATAGCATTGCAGGTGGACCAAAATAGGATTGCAGGTGGACCAAAATAGGATTGCAGGTGGACCAAAATAGCATTGCAGGTGGACCAAAATAGCATTGCAGGTGGACCAAAATAGGATTGCAGGTGGACCAAAATAGGATTGCAGGTGGGCCAAAATAGGATTGCAGGTGGGCCAAAATAGGATTGCAGGTGGGCCAAAATAGGATTGCAGGTGGGCCAAAATAGGATTGCAGGTGGACCAAAATAGGATTGCAGGTGGACCAAAATAGGATTGCAGGTGGACCAAAATAGGTTTGCAGGTGGACCAAAATAGGATTGCAGGTGGACCAAAATAGGTTTGCAGGTGGACCAAAATAGGATTGCAGGTGGACCAAAATAGGTTTGCAGGTGGACAAAAATATGATTGCAGGTGGACCAAAATAGGATTGCAGGTGGGCCAAAATAGGATTGCAGGTGGACCAAAATAGGATTGCAAGTGGACAAAAATAGGATTGCAGGTGGACAAAAATAGGATTGCAGGTGGGCCAAAATAGGATTGCAGGTGGACAAAAATAGGATTGCAGGTGGGCCAAAATAGGATTGCAGGTGGACCAAAATAGGATTGCAGGTGGACAAAAATAGGATTGCAGGTGGACAAAAATAGGATTGCAGGTGGGCCAAAATAGGATTGCAGGTGGACAAAAATAGGATTGCAGGTGGACAAAAATAGGATTGCAGGTGGACAAAAATAGGATTGCAGGTGGACTAAAATAGGATTGCAGGTGGACAAAAATAGGATTGCAGGTGGACCAAAATAGGATTGCAGGTGGACAAAAATAGGATTGCAGGTGGACCAAAATAGGATTGCAGGTGGGCCAAAATAGGCTTGCAGGTGGGCCAAAATAGGCTTGCAGGTGGGCCAAAATAGGATTGCAGGTGGACCAAAATAGGATTGCAGGTGGGCCAAAATAGGATTGCAGGTGGACAAAAATAGGATTGCAGGTGGACCAAAATAGGATTGCAGGTGGACCAAAATATGTTTGCAGGTGGACCAAAATAGGATTGCAGGTGGACCAAAATAGGTATTTTTTTTGTTTATTTGTTTAAAGTCTTATGATCATGTTAGTATGATTCTACCTGCTGCCCTGTCTTCTAGCAAGCATTGAAATGGGTTTAAAATACCTTTAGTCAGTGCAGTATGCTGTTTATTCGACCAGGTGAGTGCCAGGGGCACTGCCCCAATGTTTTTACATTCACACAAGGCAAATTTCGAGAACAATCAAACCAATTGGTGTTAATTTTCAAAGAAATAGTGGCAAATTGAAGTCCTGAAGAAATAGTTTCTATAATAATGAGCTCATTTCTGTTATATTTCCCTTTTATATCGTAACTAGTGAAACGGCAATTATAAACAATGAATGCGATTTCTTTGTTGTTGATGCTACGCAACAGGTTTTGATGTTGACATATTACTGGCCCTGTTGTTTCTTGCAATCCGGATGCAAGATAAAGTTTATTAATGTTGTAACGAGATCAATGTTGATCTCGATGTTACCTTTGTAAGATTAAGTTGTTGATATCTGATTGGTGCATTGATTTTGAAGCTGAGATTGTTTTGATTGTTGGCGTGATACAGCAATTGTTGGCGTGATATTGTTTGTTTGTTTAAAGTCTTATGATTATGTTAGAATGATTCTACATGCTGCCAACCATTGAAATTGGTTTAAAATACCTTTAGTCAGTGCAGTATATTGTTTAGTCTACCAGGTGAGCGCCAGGGGTATTGCCCCTATGTTTTCCATCAGAACATTTAATATTGTCAAAGGGCAGCGCTCAAATATTTGAAGTAAAGAATTTGTTTGCAGGCGTAAAATGGACGCTGGCATAGCAAGATGGCAGGATCACCCGATATTTATTTTACAAAGAATAAGAATAAGATACAAGATGGAAAGTTGGTTGCCCCATCATAAATAAGCAATGTCATAAATACATGCACACTATGAAAAAAAGTTGTACAGCATTTACATGTTGGATTTACATCAAGACCCGTCTGTTCCATATGAAATGCATTTCATACATCACGGTACTTGCTCAGATCAGGTACTTGCTCAGCTCGCTGAAAGCTTCCGTATTTCATCTTTTTATATGAATTTTACGAAGAACTAGCAAATACCACCCAATGCATCGCTGACGGAAACACTAAGAGAGGGGGAGGGAGAGAGAGAATGGTGGGAGGGAGGGAAGAGAGAGGAGGGGAGGGAAGAGAGAGGAGAGGAAGGGAGGGAAGAGAGAGGAGGGGAGGGAAGAGAGAGGAGAGGAAGGGAGGGAAGAGAGAGGAGGGGAGGGAAGAGAGAGCAGAGGAAGGGAGGGAAGAGAGAGGAGGGGAGGGAAGAGAGAGGAGAGGAAGGGAGGGAAGAGAGAGGAGGGGAGGGAAGAGAGAGGAGAGGAAGGGAGGGAAGAGAGAGGAGAGGAAGGGAGGGAAGAGAGAGGAGGGGAGGGAAGAGAGAGGAGGGGAGGGAAGAGAGAGGAGAGGAAGGGAGGGAAGAGAGAGGAGGGGAGGGAAGAGAGAGGGGGTAGTCAGGTTCGCTATGTTTTTTCGTTCAAAATTTTGGTAGATTAGCAAAACTATACATTTTTGGAATATTCAGAGCATGAGGAATCCAAAAATTAATGTTTACATTTGCGTAGACACCTTTGCGAAAATGACACTCAGGACAGTGATGAAGATGTGTAAAAGCATATTCCTGAACGGTATAGACCTCGTAGATCCTGTGTATAGGACTTATAGTTCAATCTGATACTACCTATAACTTCCTATAACAACCTATAACTTCAAAGGACTTGCAATATCATGTATTATGTAATACAGTTATATCACAAATATAAAGACAATGGTTTTCAATTACCTTTGTTTGTTGCTTTTCTATAATCCTGAGCACTATTTTGAGGCCTTTATTGGATTCCATAACCCAGAAAACATAGGATTAGCATATATAATTAAGTCTCTAGGTTGACTAGAAGCCGAGATCGCGCAAAATATGTATTTTATGGCGGCCATTTTCAAAATCCAAAATGGCGGCCATGCAGGTGTCTGTGCAAATGCCAACATTGATTTTCAGATTCTCCATGCTCTGAAGATTCCAAAAATGTATAGTTTTGCTAATCTACCAAAATTTTGAACGAAATTATACTTGTTAACAGAGTGAACCTGACTAAGGGGAGGGAAGAGAGAGGAGAGGAAGGGAGGGAAGAGAGAGGAGGGGAGGGAAGAGAGGAGGGGAGGGAAGAGAGGAGGGGTGGATAGGGATGGGAGCAGACAAGGATATAATGAAAGCAGATCGCACAAAAAGGTGAAACGATGTGATCTCATAAAAATTTACAACATGTTCAGTGGGCGGACTGGATGGAACCGAGGCACCACACAACACCGCATGGCCTACCAAGTGTGTGGGGCCTGAACTTTGAACTTTGATGCATCGACCAGTTATGACGAAGGAGAATAGCATGTATTTTTGGTTGTGTTTCGCAAAGTGACAGTGTGTGCCACCTACGGGTACTTTTGCCCGTGAATTAATACTGTACGAAGCGCAGGTGAATGAACTGAGTACATAATACCTCGTCGTTCATTTCACCTTACCACATCACTCACTTGGCACTGTCCGGACATAAAAAGATGTATTTGACCACTATGAGGCCGTACCGCAGGTATCCCTCAAAATACCACCAGTTACTAGCAAATAGCACCTGTCGCTTCACTGATGGGAATACCAAGAGAGGGACGTGTAATTTCAAAGCGTACATGGATATAACTTATTTAAAGTGTAAATAACTTGTAAAGGAAAAAGTGAAAAAACAAATCTCTCGGTAATTTCCCTGGCCTCCTGACTAATTTATTTAAGTACCTACACAAGCATTTCACTTCCATGTCGATTTTTGTTTTACTTCACATCATATATCAATTACATGTTCATGCACATGTGAAATACAGTTTGAAAAGTCGGTCGAAAACCAAAAGATTTTTTAAAAATTAAACACCACTATTGCTTTCCCTGCATATGAGAACGAACCTTCTTTGGGCGGTGTATAATAGACCGCTGCCACGATCGCTCCCAACAAAACATGCATAACCTCATTTCTTCTGCACGAGTTCCAATCAAAATATACCTTTTTTCCTCAAAATGGTACCCTTTATTTAATGATAGACGTGTTGCTCAGTCTTCAAATGTACACCAGAGGACTATAAAGCTAAAGAGCTATGCGAAGCGAAAAACATGGCGGCGATATTTCTGGGCCGCTGGAGGGAAAAGCAATACCTGGCTAATGGGCGGTGCTTGTGAGGCAGGGGGAGAAAGGGGAGGCGTGGCCTGTAGCATGGACAGTGCGAGCCGCGAGGACAGACACAAACTCACCCTTATATACAAACATTGAAATGTTTTATTGCGACATTGACCTTCATCGTGCGAAAATAATTTTGCACATCAAATTTGGGGCAAATGTGCATGTGCAGTCGTAGCTCTTGGGCAAGATGGCATGGCGTGCGAGCTATCATTTAAGTATTGTAGATGTAATGGTGGGCGATTCTTGTTGTTGACCAAACGTATGGTACTTGCCATAATGGGCCTTTATATTTGGTATAACTATACACAGCTAGAGAGTTGAGCTACCTATAGTACAAAAGGACGTTCAGACCATGGCAGGTGGTAGGGGGCACCACATTGTGCTGATGATCCCCAACGAGAGTGAAACGTGTTTCCAGCTGTGCTACTGCTGTCTGTTGTAACAAACCCACCCACCATTTTGGCTTAAATATGCTAAAGGCGTCCAGTCGGGGCCCTGTAGCTATGTGTAAGTGTATGATATTTCATGCTATTATTTCAAGGGCAGTCCTTTCGGATAGTTTCATTCTCCGGATTTGGCGATTTTAATTTGACTTGTACTACTCCTTTCCTCCGGGATTGATGAGTGCTATGCCATACATATATATACATAGAAAGAATTTGGGACATTACACTCCGAAACCCCGACACCTATGACCCTCCCATGTACACCCTTGGGTGCAATCACCAGTTTTCAACTCATTCCGTCCAGCCGCAGCGGTTCAAAGGGGCATAGAAGTTTAACAAACTAACAGACAAACAAATGCAAAATCACTCATCGAGCGACACTTGGCAAAACAGAAAAAGTAGAATGGCACTCAGTGGAGAATACTTTTGACCTCAAAAATAATTGGTGGTTGAATTCAGTGACCTGATATGCAAATCGTCTTCAAATTTTAAGTTGACAAAATCAGAAATTTGGCCGATGTTGATATTTTGGCCTATGTTCACCTCAAATATAATTGGTGGTTGAATTGAGTTTGCTGACATGAAAATCCTATTCAAATTTCAAGTAAATCAGATGAAAATTGAGGATTTTAGAAATTTGAAAAAAGTGGTTGACCTTAGGCCTAATGACCCATGGCCTTTTGGCCTATGTTGATCTCAAAAATAGTTGGTGGTTGAATTCAGTTCGCTGAAGTGCAAATCTCATTCAAATTTAAAGTCAATCAAATGAAAATTGAGGATTTTAGAGATCTGAAAATGTTGTTGAACTTTGGCCTATGTTGACCTTTTGGCCTATGTTGACCTAAAAAATAAATAGGATTTTGTCGGACCACGAACTCCACCATTTGGTGAAGTTTCGTGAAGATCAGTTGAAAATTGTGACCTGTAGGCAAGTATAGGTGAGCGGACAGACAAACACACAAACCGGAGTGATCAATATACTTGTCAATTTGTTTTTTTTTACAAAACAAACACAAAAACACAAACAGACAAATTTCAAATTATATACAGACTTGGCATTTAATATGGAATATTTTTTTTTTCTTGACTTGGGTTTACTTTCTTAACTCAGTATATCAATCTGGTGAGTTTCCTTTACACTTTGGTGATTTATTTGTTAAAAGAACCATGTCACTGATTGTCTGTCGCAGCAAGAAGTCAACAACAGGATTATATCACAGGTGGCGTGGCAAAATGTACGGACAGGTGCATTTGATGATTGGCTTCACAGTCGGGTATACAAGGGTTGTTGTGTTCTGTATTAGTGGAAAACAACTGCTGCACGTCTCCAAAGGTTATTGCCGCTTCCTCTGGAGATGGTCCGTCAACTCGACAATGCTGTTTGTCATGGAGTGGTGGCTTTACGAAATTACTGCATGAAACAGCATGCTATTGCTCGGCAGTATGGCATCACTCAAGGTCAGGTGTCAAAGATCCTGAAACGAAATGCTCAGAGGGGTGTCCCTACTCCAATACCGAGGCCAGGACGTCCCCGCAGAACCACAAGGAGGGATGATCGCCAGCTGCACTGGTTAGCCCACAATGGCCGTACCAAGTCAGCTAATCGGCTTGGGGCTGAGTGGCAGCAACTGGCAAATGTGCCTGTATCCAGAAGGCTATTCAACCAACGACTGGTTCAAGCAGGCTATCGTGCCAGGCGACCCCTGAGAAAGCCACGCCTGACCAGACAACATCGCCAGCGCCGATTGCAATGGGC
This sequence comes from Myxine glutinosa, assembly GCF_964187855.1. Lineage (NCBI taxonomy): Eukaryota > Metazoa > Chordata > Myxini > Myxiniformes > Myxinidae > Myxine > Myxine glutinosa. Next base: position 134,343,200 of record NC_136265.1, on the reverse strand, counting down.
CAGAGAGCACCGTCAATGGCAGCCAGGACACTGGAATCACGTGATCTTCAGTGATGAGTCTAGATTTCTGGTCTATCGTCAGGGTGGCCGCGTCCAAGTGTGCAGACAAGTGCATGAAGCCTACAACAACGATTGTATAGTGCCAAGAGTCCAAGCTGGAGGTGGTGGGGTGACCATTTGGTATGCTTTTCATGCAGGGGGCAAAACTGACCTGGTTGTTCTGAATGGAAACCTGAACCAGTTCAAGTACAGGGCCATTCTGGAAGAAACATTGCTTCCATTTGCTCGTGCAGCCTTTCGAGGAAACTTTGTCTTCCAAGATGACAATGCACGGCCTCATCGTGCTCGCATGATCCAACACTTTCTTGCTGACCGTGGTGTAGAGAATATGGAGTGGCCTGCCATGTCCCCGGATATGAATCCGATAGAGAACTTGTGGGCAGGATTAACGCGTCAAATCGAACACTTGGACCAGCAGCCGACCTCTGTGCGTGAATTGCAGCAGGCTATTGTCACTGCATGGCAAGCGATTCCTGTCCAAACCTTGGCAAATCTCATGAACAGCATGCCTCAATGTGTACGTGCTCTCCTGAATGCTCGTGGGGGTGACACGAAGTACTGAACTGTAATTTTACTGTCCGTAATCCCAGTCGTAATTTAACTTTTGTTTTTGTTAAAAAAAATTTTGGCTAATGTGCAAAATAAAGAGATACTTCTGGAAAACATACAGAAGTTTAACACAGTACTGTCCATGAATTGAGTTCGATATCAGTTTACATCACTTTCAAGGATCAATTTATTTGATTCGAAATGTCAAATGTGGTTTTTGTTTCTTTTAAAGGTCACATTAACAAAATCTAGAATAATTTCAACATAATTCCAATGAACTTTTGGTTCTAAGACATCTTGAAAAGTAAGTTCACCCCCAGAAAAAAAAATTCCATATTAAATGCCAAGTCTGTATATAGCATGATTATATTTTCGAAGTTAACTTTTTATCAAGCACAAGCTATTCTGTGAGCATCTTTTTCCATAAAACAACAGCCCTAACATTGTTTTTACACTAATGAAAATCAACAAGTATCCTTCAGACACGGCACAGCGACTGACTCCCAACTCTTGCAGTTTTATTTTATGCAACCCATTCACTACATTGATTCTCACAGCACATCTGTCAATAACTCCAGTGATTACTGTCTGATTGAATGTGTGTTTGGAAGATCATCAAATAAACACCGGCTAACGTTATGTGTATTGGACAAATTTGCAAGATCTTGCATGCAACACAAACAATGCTACGTAGATTTCTGATAGAGAAGATTCCAATTTTCCTGGGACTTCATTTTCCTTCACAAATTTTACAACAAGAAATTCGTTCTTAACACAATAGTGGTGTGTACAACTTTGTCTTAAAAATATATATTTGTCCATGTGTGACTGCTTAACCATCATCAACAATGCACGCGAGAGTAATGATTGGTTAATGGGTTTTGGGTGGGCAGCAGTATCATGTTGTGGGCTACGACAATTGTGAGGTCGATGGAGGTTTTCACCAGGTGTGTTGTGCTGGCAGGCAGCCACACTAAGTTTGTGAAAGTAACGGTTCCATACACTCAGAAATCATTATTTTCCGTGTGATGTTTCGAGTTTTGAATGACCGAATTTTTGGCTTGTGAACCGAGTCACATTGGAAGAAATACCCCTGGAGTTTGATTCACATCCAAGCTGTTGAGAGACCTAAATTCCAATGGGATCGTCCACACCAGACTTAAACACGGACAAAGGGGACTGTAAAAAGAACTGGAAAATAATGGTGTAATTTAATTGTGAGGACTTAACTCGGATCGGTGTCTCGTCAGTAATGTCAGGCCCCGAGCGCGCAGGCCCGACGCCGCTTCTGCCTTGGCGGGAAGAAGGCCTCGACGCGCCTTGTTCACTAGGCCTCGATGAAGGCCTCCCACGCGAGGCGAACGAGCAGGCATGCAGCCCGCTGCCCAGGCGTGCCCGTCCTCACGAATTCGGCACGGAAACCGCGGCTCTTTGTTCTTGGCGCTCTGCCTCTTTACGACCATCAGCAAGGTCCCAGAACACGGCCGCTGCGATTAAGCCCAATCAAGAGAGAAATGTCAGCGAACAGCCATCTCCCACCAAAGTCCGGTACCAAGCGGACCAAAATCCGTCAGCTCGTTCTTTTCTCGGCCAACCTCTCACGTCGTCGGTGCTTGTCCTCCAATCCCCGCAGGCCAACACCACAGGCTCAGCCCTCCACCACTGAACACGCAGTCCGCCTTCGTGACGCAGTCCACCTGTCAATCAAAACCCTGACCAATGGTGTCTCCTCGAGGTGTGGCTTTCGGCCTGCCTGACCCTGTGGTAATGCCTTAGTCACATATGATGCTGCCGCCGCACGGTTCTGCGGTCTGCGGTTTGTAGATGGGATTTTTACAAATCGTACGGCTTTGCGGGCTGCTGCAGCAGTGTTCACAAATGTTACGGGGTCCGCACGGCAATCGTAAAAGTCATGAAATCAAAATGCGTGAGGAGACCGCAAGGCGAACGGCGAGGCGCCCTCACGGCGACCGCAAGGCAATCGCAAGGCGCCCACACGGTTGTTGCGGTTGTCACGGTTGCCGTTAGGCCATTGTACGGCAGCACTAAAGTCTCTGCATGGCCCGTACGATATTTAGAACATTGTACGGCCATCTCACGGAGGCCGCAAGACCTTGCGATACTACATGCGGTGGGGTTGCGGCCTACGGCCTAGCGATTTCCGAAAAAAAGTTTAATGTCAAATTTAAAAAAATCGTAAGCCCCTGCGACGAGCAAAAAACCTTGAGATTGCCTCATGGCTACCGTATCTACCGTGCGGCCACCGCGCGGTTATGGCAATTTTGGGGACTTACGGCCACCGCCAACACGCCGCAGGCCATTTGTGACCGAGGCATAATGTAGCTGGTTGCCGTGCCATCGGCAGTCCTCATAACTGGCTTCCGGTTGGTTTTTATTGTTATTTAAAGCAGTTAATGGGAAATTCCTGCTCTACGTCTGGTGCAGTGCCAAAAGAGACATAGTGATAAATCACAGAGGTCAAGACATACAGGGATTTAACATAATTCCTGAGCTAGTTAACATGCCCCATTCCTCGTAAAAGGGATGAAGATACACCTTAATCCGCCATCCAGGCTAAACAAATTCCCTACTTATTACATGGTGGTTCTTCTTCTTCACGACATTCGGAGCATGCTAATTTATACATTCTACCTGTACTACAGTAATCACTACCCCACAAACATAACAATATATATATATATATATATACATATATATATATATATATAATTATATATATATATATATATATATATATATATATATATATATATATATATATATATATATATATATATATATATATACGTATATGTATATATATATATATACACAACACAACACAACAACAATGTGCATTTTAAGGCCATTTTCCCTGCAAGAGCGGGGGTTAGCCTATAATGTTATATATATATATATTGTTGCGGTTTTGTGAATAAAGGCAACCCCCCTATAGTTAGTTACACCACAACATGTAGCCTCCTATAGTTAGTTATTTCTTATTAAATGTAAAGCACAGGCCCTTTCCAGTGTTTAGTAATAAAGACCAAATATGCGTTGAGTCAGGCAGGATGACTGTAGGCCTCGTTGAGGCTTAAAGTGCCTCATCATGGGACTAGACTAGGCCCTGCAGGCCCGAAGGAGGAATAAAACCTTCCCTGAAGGAGGAACGAGACATTCCTGGGAGGAGGAGCAGCGAGCAACCAATGGGAGCTAAAGGGAGTGGCCGAGGGTGGCCAATGAGGGGCTGTCACGTCACGTGATGCCCGGCGGCCAATTTAGACCCATGGAACATTCGGGAAGGGGTTTGGGGGGTTATAAAAACCCAGCCCAGAACACACACTCTCTCTCTCTCTCTCTCTCTGTCTCTGTCTCTGTCTCTGTCTCTGTCTCTCTCTCTGTCTCGCTGGGCTCCTGCTATCCTGATCGGTCCTCTGGTTCCTGCTCCTGGTACGTCATCGCTCTTCGTCCCTGCCGCGATCGTCTCCGGCTGTTGGTGCCTTGGGTTGGAGCGATTCCGGGGGCTTTTGTCCACCAAGCTCATTCACACGAGCTGCGCGACTGAGCCCATTCGCACGAGCTGCGCCACCAAGCCCATTTGAACGAGCTGCACGACCAAGCCCATCCAGGCGAGCTGCACGACCAAGCCCATTCACACGGGATGCGCGACCGAGCCCATTCGCACGAGCTGCGCGACCGAGCCCATTCGCACAAGCTGTGCGACCAAGCCCATTCGCATGAGCTGCACGACCGAGCCCATACGGGCGAGCTGCACAACCAAGCCCCAAGCTGCACAAAGCGGCCGCGCTTCCCTGCGCATTACCCTGTCCCCCCCCCCCCCCCTTCCCTGAACGAATGAGGGCCTTTGTCTGGGACGTAGGTAAGGCTGTTAAGATTCTTTGCTTTGTCTGTGTTCTGTACATACTGTAAATAAATACTGTGTTTGGTACTTCCAACCTGGCCGTCATTGTCATTTCCCATCCATTGACCTAACATCGCCCGAATTAAAACCGCTCGATCAGGTCCGATATTCTAACGGCACGGGTCACGTGATGCACAACCGCTCGGGCGTCAGGAATCAGTGTGACTTGTGCGGGGTTCAGTCCACATTCTCACGGCTGCGTGTGTCTGAAGGTATTCGGGTTGTGACCGTTAACCCTTCCATGCGCAGCTGCAGGCTCGGCGGCTGGAGTTGCCTAGCAATCCATCAACCACGAGTTTAGTAGTTGTGGTCGGCGGCCTCAGTGGACCCGGAGTTCGAGGGGGAGTAGGGTCTAAAACCCCCTTAGTACATCGACGAACCCTGGATCCACAATATATATATATATATATATATATATATATATATATATATATATATATATATATATATATATATACATATATATATACATACATATATATATATATAATAATAATAATAATAAAAGACAGTGTCCGTCCATCCGTCTGTCTCCTCCATAACTCCAAAAACCATGAAACCCACCGGCCCCAAACTTTGCATGCATACATATGAAAAAAAAACCCGATGTGGCTTACCAATATGGCGGCCGCCATCTTTGTCAGTCCACTTACCTCGCTGGGTTATTAAGCCGCCATTTTGTTTTGGCCTACTAAAATGTGCCTTGCCTTGGAAACATGATAGATTAATCATTACATAATTGAAGCATATCAAATTCTGGATTCGGATATGAGGATTGGAAACTGTAGAGTGTAGATTAAATAATTTCCAAATCTGGAGTGAAATCTGACAAAATTTTCCCGATCTAGCAATTGGTGAACGCAATTCTGGCTGCTTTTGCAAGCCATGGCGTTACAATAGACAGAGCTCCCTTTTTGTTTTTAGTCACAAGGCCAAGGAAGTTGGGGTGTGTTATAACTTATAACACCCTTTTTTTTTAATGTGTCTGCTCTCATTGGTTTCCACATGATTTGCTGCTTGAAATCGATGTTTTTAAAATTCCTCAGCCATTTCAACCATAAACAATCAGCTTGCTATTGCTTGCCAATTCAGCCTTTTCTTATCACCCATTTCATTGGAGTGCTTGCTGGAGTGCTTAAGCCGCTTGGCGAGGGCTCTACAAATGAAGCGAGAAATGCCTGTGTACTTAATTAATTAGTCACAAGGCCGGGGAAGTTTGGGTGTGTTGTAACACCCTTTTTGAATATGATTAATGAGGTGAACCACCACTTGGTGAACACTATTCAGGCTGCTTTTGCAAGCCATGGCGTTACAGCAGACAGAGCTCCTTTTTGTTTTCACGTGTGCATTTTTTCATCGACTAACATTTTTGTGCGATATAGTCACTCTCCCCCCCCGTCCCCCCATTTCCTCGCTCTACCCTCCTTCCCTTTTCTTCCTCCTCCCTGCTCCTCCCCCTCCTCGCTCCCCCACCCCTCCTCGCCCTCCGCCTCCTCTATCCCCCTTTCCCGCTCCCTTCTTCTCTCCCTCATTTCTCTCTCTCCCTCCATCCTCCCTCCTCTTTCTCCTCCTCCCACTCCCCTGAACGTTAGACATGTTCAGCCGGTTCGTGAAAGACTTGTTCGAAACACCTTCCTTGGCCGACCCCACAATAAATGGACAAGACCCCAATAGGTTAATCAAGGTTAATTAAGGTTAATCAAGGCATTAAATAAGTTGTTCTCATCAGAAACTGATTCTTCTTCTTCCACTTCGTTATTGAGAGCTCATGCTAATACAGGTTTAACAAGGCCATTAAACAAGTAGTTGCTCTTCTGATTCTTCTTCTTCTATTAGCTTGAGAGCTGAAGGAGTTCGATTTCTGGCAAGTTTCTCCATGCATTCTTAAGGAACTTGGAAATGTGTTTTGGAGCAAATATTGGTTTAAAAGTTGAAAAAAAAATTTTTTCGAAATCATTTTCGAAAACAAACTCTTTATTATATTCCCTGTATGCATCTCACAGAATAAGCTCAACATGATAAACGATTTATCGAAGGCATTTTGAAGGAGCCGCAAACACACCGTGAATGAAAACCCTCTTTTACCATCTGTCATGTTTGGCAGATTCCCTTATTCATCTGCGATGCAGTTTGTTTTCATTCCCACAATTTCTTTTTATTGGACCGATGCCTTTGTTTATGCAGAATGTGGGATCGCTGCCCGAGCATTCTTCGACGACCTTTTACCAGTCGCCTGGTTCTCATGTTTTCCATTTTTCCATTTACAACATTCCACGGGTGAATGATGGAGAGTTTATGAGAATGCTTTTGAAATTTGAAACATTTGAAGAAACATTCATTTAACGGTCTATTTGTGAAATTGTCGGCATTCCCATGAAATTCCGCAATGATGTTCAAGCTCAAACTACTCTGCCCATCATTGTAGTTATTCACCTGTCTCTCTGCATTGTTTTGTTTCATCACGGGTCATTTAACCCATCTAACACTTGAGTTACATATTTCTCATTTGGAAAAAAATATATACACGAGTAATAGACGAGAAACGTTAAACGAATGGAAACTCCATTCAACCTCTGAGCTGTCCAGACTGGAGTTTGAATCTCCACCCAGTTATAAAATGTCATCCTGGTGTTTCGCAGGCAGAGGCGTCATTGTGGGTCCCTCGGATGGATGTTAAACTGGGCGTCCTGTCTACCAGGATTAGTTAGTGGACGTTAAAGATCCCAATGTACATATAATCCTGTCCACGTAATAAATGTAGAAATAATTCTGTCCACATAATAAATGTAGAAATAATCCTGTCCACACAAAAATGTACATATAATTCTGTCCACACATTAAATGTACATATAATTCTGTCCACATAATAAATGTAGAAATAATCCTGTCCACACAAAAATGTACATATAATTCTGTCCACACATTAAATGTACATATAATTCTGTCCACATAATAAATGTAGAAATAATTCTGTCCACGTAATAAATGTAGAAATAATTCTGTCCACATAATAAATGTAGAAATAATCCTGTCCACACAAAAATGTACATATAATTCTGTCCACACATTAAATGTACATATAATTCTGTCCACATAATAAATGTAGAAATAATCCTGTCCACACAAAAATGTACATATAATTCTGTCCACACATTAAATGTACATATAATTCTGTCCACATAATAAATGTAGAAATAATTCTGTCCACACATTAAATGTACATATATTTCTGTCCACACATTAAATGTACATATAATTCTGTCCACATAACAAATGTAGAAATAATCCTGTCCACACAACAAATGTACATATAATCCTGCCCACATAATAAATGTACATATAATCCTGTCCACACAATAAATGTACATATAATTCTGTCCACACATTGAATGTACATAATTATAATTCTGTCCACACATTAAATGTACATATATTTCTGTCCACACATTAAATGTACATATAATTCTGTCCACATAATAAAAGTAGAAATAATCCTGTCCACACAAAAATGTACATATAATTCTGTCCACACATTAAATGTACATATATTTCTGTCCACACATTAAATGTACATATAATTCTGTCCACATAATAAATGTAGAAATAATCCTGTCCACACAATAAATGTACATATAATTCTGTCCACACATTAAATGTACATATAATTCTGTCCACACATTAAATGTACATATAATTCTGTCCCCATAATAAATGTACATATAATTCTTTCCACACATTATATGTACGTATATTTCTGTCCACACATTAAATGTACATATAATTCTGTCCACATAATAAATGGAGAAATAATCCTGTCCACACAATAAATGTACATATAATTATTTCCACACATTAAATGTACATATAATTATGTCCACACATTAAATGTACATATAATTCTGTCCACACAATAAACGTACATATAATTCTGTCCACACATTAAACGTACATGTAATTCTGTCCACACAATAAATGTACATATAATTCTGTCCACACATTAAATGTACATATAATTCTGTCCACACATTAAATGTACATATAATTATGTCCACACATTAAATGTACATATAATTCTGTCCACACAATAAACGTATATATAATTCTGTCCACACATTAAACGTACATATAATTCTGTCCACACAATAAACGTATATATAATTCTGTCCACACAATAAACGTACATATAATTCTGTCCACACAATAAATGTACATATAATTCTGTCCACACATTAAATGCACATATAATTCTGTCCACACAATAAACGTACATATAATTCTGTCCACACATTAAATGCACATATAATTCTGTCCACATAATAAATGTAGAAATAATCCTGTCCACACAATAAATGTACATATAATTCTGTCCACACAATAAACGTACATATAATTCTGTCCACACATTAAATGTACATATAATTCTGTCCACATAATAAATGTAGAAATAATCCTGTCCACACAATAAATGTACATATAATTCTGTCCACACATTAAATGTACATATAATTCTGTCCACACATTAAATGTACATATAATTCTGTCCACATAATAAATGTAGAAATAATCCTGTGCACACAATAAATGTCCATATGATTCTGTCCACACAATAAATGTACATATAATTCTGTCCACACATTAAATGTACATATAATTCTGTCCACATAATAAATGTAGAAATAATCCTGTCCCCACAATAAATGTACATATGATTCTGTCCACACAATAAATGTACTTTTTTTTTTTTTTTTTTGTATACAAGATCGAGGCTCGTGAAAGAGCTAACATTAATCACACAAAAAGACAAACCGACATACAAAACACAAAAAACAAGGGGAGCGGCAGACAAGATGGGGAGAGAGGGGGAAGGACACAAACACAACATTTGAGAGCAGGGACATCGGGAGGACTTGGGGGGAGGTGGGAGAGGAATAAAACATATGAACACTGCAAGGACTCTGGGGTGAATTACCGGGGGTAGAAAAGATCAAGGTTTTCGATGGGGGAAGATAAGAGATGGTGGTGAACAGCTGTTTTAAAGACCTGGAGGGAGGAGTGTGATTGAAGGGAGTGGGGGAGTTTGTTCCAGAGGCGGGAGAAAAGGGGAATGAAAGAGTGAAGGTGAGCAGAGAGCCTAGACTTTGGCAGTTTAACCATAAGAGGGTTGCAGGCAGATCTTGTGCGACCTGAAGGAATATTGGGGGGACAGAGCACAGAGAGAGCTGGGGGAGCAAGGCCGGAGAGGAGTCGGTAGAAGACAGAAAGACCACCAACCTGCCTGCGGTGAGTGAGTGAAAGGCCCTCGGAGTTGACTACATCGCAGGAGATTCCAATGATTCTGAAAGCTTTGGCCTCAACAGCGTGAAGCCGAGCAAGGTGTGAGGCAGGAGCACCAGCCCAGAGGGGGGGAACAGTATTCCATTGAGCTGCGGATGAAAGCCTTGTATGTGGTGAGGAGCTCAGGTGTGCCAAGGAAGGACTTCGCACGACGGAGGATGCCCAGTCGGCGACTGGCTTTGGAGGCCAGCTTGGAAATGTGGTTTTCCCAAGAAAGATCATGGCAGATAGTAAGACTCAAAAGCTTGAGCGACAGACCTTCTTGGAGAGGATTGTTGAGAAAGTAGATGGGAGGGTTGTCCAGTCGGTCCTTTCGGAGAGACATTGTAAGAGTGTGAGATTTGTCAGGATTGAAAGACATGTTCCACTTGTTTGACCAGTCTGTGATTTTGTCCAGGTCTTCAGAGAGTGAGGAGGCTGCAGACTGCCGATCTGAGGGATGAGGAATGGAGCGGCAGATAGTGGAGTCATCAGCAAAGAGATAGAGAGGATTTTCCAGAGAGTCGGAGAGGTCATTGATGAAGACCAGAAATAGCACAGGGCCCAGAACACTACCTTGGGGAACTCCAGCCAGAACAGGAAGGGAAGATGAGAGAAATCCATTCAGGGCCACATGTTGCCTACGACCAGAGAGGAAATCCGCAAGCAATGAGTGGAGATTTCCCTGAATACCATAGGAGGTGAGTTTGGTGAGCAGAGCTGGGTGCCAGACCGTATCGAAGGCACGTGATATGTCAAGTGAGACAGCTCTGATTTTCTGTTTGGCATTGAGGACCTCCATCCATTGTTGAGACAGCAGAAGCAACATGTCCAGAGTAGAATGACCTGGTCTGAATCCAAATTGATGATCAGAGATCAAGCCATTGGAGAAAAGGAAGGATTTGATATCTGAAGCAATGATGGATTCCATGACTTTGCTGATATTTGGGAGCAGGCTGATTGGTCTGTAGTTGCAAGGATCTGTTTTTGCACCTTTTTTGTGTAAAGCGGTAATGTTTGCTGATTTCCAAGATGCTGGCAGATGACCTTGAGCAAAAGAGAGGGTGAAAAGAACAGAGAGAGGGTGAGATAGAGCGGCAGAGCAGGATTTTAGGACCCGAGGGCTGATGCCATCTGGTCCAGTTGCAGAATCAGAGTCGAGGTTTGATAAAAACTTCTCCACCTTGTCAGGAGAGAAGGACACAGAGTCCAGGAGCAGTTGGGTTCGACTGGGAAAGGTGGGAACAGAGAGAGATGGGTTTGGGACACAAGATTTTGAGGCAAACACAGAGTTGAGGCATTCGGCTTTGTCACGTGCGGTGTCAACTGTGTAGCCATTTGAGGTAAGGGAGGGGATGGAGGGGGAACAAACACCAGAAACGGATTTGACCAGATGCCACCAGGATTTGGAGGAAGGAGACAGGTTTGAGAGTTCAATCTTGAGTGTGGAGAGATAGTGCTTCCTGGCACTCCTGAGGGTAGAAACACACTTCTTTCGAGCTTGGTGGAAGGAACTGAGATTGCCTTCAGCTGAGATTGAGATTGCCTTCATATAGATTGCAACTGAGATTGCAACTGAGATTGCCTTCATATAGATGTAATATGATTCTGTCCATACAATAAATGTACATATGATTCTGTCCACACAATAAATGTACATATAATTCTGTCCACACAATAAATGTACATATAATTCCGTCCACACATTAAATGTACATATAATTCTGTCCACACATTAAATGTACATATAATTCTGTCCACACATTAAATGTACATATAATTCTGTCCACACATTAAATGTACATATAATTCTGTCCACAGAGGCTTTCTTGGTGAAAAAGATGCAAAATGGATTTGTAGTTCACTTTTAATTAATTATTTAACATGAATCCAATACTCTGGAGAAGTGTTTGGAGAGAGTAAAGGCCTGATGTGGTGCAGGGAGCCATTCTGCATTAATGTCAGGTCATAAACGCCAAGTTTCTTCTTCATATATCATTCAGAAAAAAAGGATAGATTTTTCCAAATGGCAAAAGTGTGCAAATCAAAACACCTCGTGATGGTAATTCGTGCTTTGCTTTGTATAACCACAATGTCTCCGTCAATACTCCTACCAGTTGACAGATCTTTGGAATAAGCAACAACAAAAGGAATCTATTTTCTGAAACTTTCACATGAAATCCAATCTATTTTCTGGAACATTGAATGGAATTCCGCTTTCAAAAGTTGCCTTAGAAAGTGTGCTTAAATAGTTTTTATGAAATAGAAAAATAACAAGTCCAAGACACGTCACGCTTCATGTCGATGTCATTACCTTTCTGCTCTTGGAACAAAAGGAAGCTTCGAGGTATTTAATACAACCAAGAAAAGCTAATCAATGTAAGGCCTTTGCTGTTTCAAAACCTTACTTAGGTTCCCCCACAGCTGCAGACGTTCACAAGCAGCACATACATGAGAATCCCACGCTACACGACCCATCAAGTACCGTCATGGTGAGCCGTCAACCTTCTTCTTCTTCTTTAAAGGCAATTATTATCCCACCTTTTCTTGCTGGGTCGGCCGCGTGAAGCTTGCCTCGAGTCTTTACAAACCGGCTGGCTAGGCCTGACATTTGACTAGTTAGGGCAGGAATTTGGGAATCTGGCCATGGTGCCGGCGATAGGTCGCCGACTCTTCGCGTAGGACACCATGGGATCTCTGATGTCCACAAGCGAAGGCTGGCAGACGGGACACCTGTCTAACGTCCATCTGAGGGACACTAATGAATCACCTTGCCTGTGAAACACCAGGCTGGCAGTTTATAGCGAGTCAGGTATCAAACCCAGGCTAGACAGCTTAGAGGCGAGTGTGCACACACCTTTAGGACCTAGAGTCTGGGTCTGCCTGCCAGCCAGCAGGTGAGTCATCAACCACCTGGGGATAATTGATTAGGTGACAGCTGATTGAGAAATTGACCAAACTTGATAGTTATGATCACCACATGGCAAGAAAGTGCAAGAGCAGTGTCTACATTGGCCCCACCCATTGTGGAGGGGTCAAAAGGTCAAATACCGAAAATGCAATTACGGTATATTTTACTACCTTATATGCAATTTGAATTCCAGATAAGGTATTACCATTCGTCCGTCTCCTATTTCGACTTTTCCAGCCAAACCGCTGGGCTGATCCAGCTGAAATTTGGCAGCAAGGTTCCGCTCGTGACTGGTAAAGAGGATTACAAAACTCGTTCTGGTCTTTTGAGCGGAAGTTTGTCAAAATGGCGGACTTAGTGAATTCCTTAAAAATGTTTTTCCCCAGACCCACCGGTCAAAATGCTACCCAATTTGGGTCACAACATTAGGCCGAGGTCATGCCGATCACATGACCGGAAGTGTTTAAAATGGCTGAGTTAGTCAATTTTTTGGGGAAATAGTGTAAATTCCTTAAAAAATGTTTTCCCTCAGACCCACCAGTCAAAATGCTACCAGATTTGGATTACAGTATAAGGCCAGGGTCCTGATGTTAAATTGCAGAGGCCATGCCAATCACATGACCGGAAGTGGTTCTATTTTTAAACATTTTTTTGATGAAATTTTTCACACTAGGACGTGCCCGTACGTGGGTGCCCGTTCCTTGCCAAAAAAAAAAAAAAAAATGTCTTCGCCCATGCATGGGCGTGCCCATGGGCCCATGGGCGTGCCCGTAAGTGCGTGATGTGACCGTACAATGAATGTATCGTCCCGACGCCGCAGCTCGGATGGCGCTGCAGTTAATCGGGCCTGTATCGGCAGAGTTATTATAAACGTGTACTACAATCGATCGTACCTTACAACAATCAACACAGATTGCAACGTCAAATAAATGAATACGCTCTCAAATGTGCCGTCCGAGGCAGCGTCTGCTCGCCACGTTCAGCATCAGTACGTCGTCACTATGACTATCCGTAAGTCCGGAAGTGACGTCCTCATTTGACTGTCCGGAAGGTCGCATATCGCAGTTACGATGAATCGCAAATTAGTTTTAATTAGTTTTAAAACATAGTTTAACGCCAACGTAGCGCCAACATAGTTTGCCAACGTGAAATAAATGAATACGCTCTCAAATGTGCCGTCCGAGGCAGAGTCTGTTCGCCACGTTCGGCACACGTGATAGCTCGCTGCTCTCTGATTGGTTGAATCGTTTTTTGGACATAGCTCGGTAACTACTTCTCCGATTAATATGAAACCTTGAAAAGGCACATCCTCGGGTCCCCAGCAATATACCTGGCAAGTTGCAAGTATATCGGACCCGTGGTTGTTGAGAAACAGCGGTCACAGACACACAGACACACAGACACACAGACACACACACATACACACACACATACACACAGAGATTACTGGAATTATAGATAGATGTAATCAACGTTGGGGGACGCTTGGAATTTGTAACGACCTTTTGGATTTGAACACCGATCCATGACCGGCAGCCTGCTGCAGACGTTAGATAGTGAGGTTAGTGCGCAAACCTCACAATCTTTCTCGGCTCACCCACTCAATATCAGTGGCAAGTACAGAACTTTTGTTAAACAACAACCTTATTTTTCTCTGTCTGCCTGTCTATATTTGTCTCTGTGGATTCATTGTCAGGTTTTTCAGTCAAATCTGAGAAGGTACCTGTAAGGACTGAACGTGGGATGGGAGGATGGCCGAGAGATAGGCACACTCTCCTCGAAGCTGCCTAGCCTGGGTTCAAATCGCGAACCAGCTATAAACCTGATCACAGGAAGCTCACACCGCTCACACAGGAAGCTCACACAGCTCACACAGGAAGCTCACACAGCTCACACAGGAAGCTCACACAGCTCACACAGGAAGGGTGATTCATTAATGTGTGGTTTTCACAGGAAGGACGTTAAACTGACATCACCAATCTACCGGCCTCAGTTGGTGGACCTTAAAGATCCCCATGGGGTTCTTGGCAAATGAATAGTGGGCGAGCATATCGGTGGCACCATGGCTAAATTACAAATTCCTGCCGGAACCACTGCTGGCGAGGCAATGGCAAACCACCCAGTATAATCCTTGCTCAGGAAGCTGCTTTGACGGCGGCACCGATGCTTTGTTACATAGTATGAGGATTAACACAAAGTTGAACAAACCATGTCAGCATTGTTAATAAGCTATTGTGGTGCTGCGCACACACGACTCAATTGCCAGAGAGGTAGGCCACAATGTGTTGGTAATAAAGAGTCTTCATTCAAAGCTCGCACTTCAGCACTGAGCGGGATCGAGCTTAGAGCCCGCATATATATCCCGAGGCCACGCCTAGTCCCCGGGCGTGGCCGATCGGTCGATAGGCGGGGCATGCATTCCAGTTCCCCACCTGGACGTTCGCGCCACCTGCTGGTGCGCTGAATTCGTGTCCCTTGTGTCCGCCACACGCGCCCCCCCCCAGAATTCCCTCGCACCTGAAGGGTGAGTTTGCGGGAAGCCGGATGACCCGGCCGAAACGCCCCCTGGCGATGGAAGCCGGTCTGGGGGGTGGCGGGACGGCGGGGCTGGGGGGTGCCGGGGGTCCGACCGCCGGGGGGCGGCCTCGACGTGGAGGCAGAGCTGCTTGTGGGGGGTGGTCCGGATCGAGGTGGGCCGGCTTGAGGCGGTCCACGGAGATGCGATCCGGGGCACCGCCGATGTCGATGGTGAAAAATTTGTCCCCGGTCTCCAGCACGCGGAAGGGCCCGTCGTACGGGGGCCGTAGCGGTGACCGGTGGGCGTCGCGCCGGACGAAGACGTACCTCGCCGTGCAAAGCTCCGGGGTGATGTGGGAAGGCGGGCAACCGTGGTGTGCCGTCGGCACCGGGGCGAACCTCCGGGCGGTCTCCTGAAGGGCGGAGCGCTGTTGCGCCGCGGACCAAGGAGCCGTGGAGTCGGGGATAAATTCACCCAGTACCCGCAATGGTTGCCCGAAGAACAGCTCCACCGAGGACGCGCGCAGGTCGTCCTTGGGCGCCGTCCTGAGGCCCAGCAGGACCCAGGGGAGTCTGTCGACCCAGCCGCCGTCGCGGAGGCTGACCTGGAGCGCGGCCTTCATTGATCGATGAAAGCGCTCGCACAGGCCATTGGCCTGGGGGTGGTAGGCCGTGGTGCGGTGTAGTGTCACCCCGAGCCCTTGCACCACCGCGGCCCAGAGCTCCGAGGTGAACTGGGGGCCGCGGTCGGACGAGATGTCTGAGGGGACACCGAACCGGGCAACCCAAGTGGCGATGAAGGCCTGCACCACATCAGCTGCAGACGTCGCCGCCAATGGGACGGCCTCTGGCCACCGTGTTGTGCGGTCCACCATGGTGAGGAGGTGGGTGAACCCCCACGAGGGGGGGGGGCAGAGGTCCCACCAAGTCGACGTGCACATGGTCGAACCGACGCTCGGGCACCGCAAACGGGGCCAACGGGGCCTGGGTGTGGCGGTGGACACGTCCTGGCCCAGGCACGTCCTGACCCAGTCATGGACGTCCTTCCAGAGGCCATGCCAGACGAACTTCGCCGCGACGAGCTTCTGGGATGCCTTCATGCCCGGGTGGGACAGGCCGTGGATGGCGTCGAAAACTGGGAGCCGCCAGCCAGTAGGCACGATGGGGCGAGGCTGGCCGAGGGAGACGTCGCTTCGGAGGGCCGCGCCCGCAGCGTCGAACGGCACCTCGGTGACGCGGAGGCCTGTGACGGCGGTCCGCAAGGCCTGGACGCCGGGGTCGGCGGTCTGGTCCTCCGCCATCCGGGCATAGTCGACCCCGAGGTGGACCGCGAGCACGACGGACCGGGAAAGGCAATCAGCCACCGGGTTGTCTTTACCCGCCGCGTGACGGATGTCCGTCGTGTACTCAGACACGGCAGAAAGGTGACGCTGCTGCCGTGCCGACCATGGCTCGGCGACCTTGGCCATCACGAACACAAGGGGCTTGTGGTCGACGAAAGCCGTGAACGGGCGGCCCACCAGCAGATGGCGGAAGTGTCGGACCACCAGGTGGAGCCCGAGCAGCTCGCGGTCGAAGGTGCTATAGCGGCGTTCGTGCGGGCGAAGCTGCCGGCTAAAAAACGCCAGCGGTTGCCAAGCACCACACACCCACTGCTCGTGCACCGCGCCCACCGCGTAGTCCGACGCATCGGTGGTGAGGGCGATCGGTGCATCAGGCGCCGGGTGCGCCAGCATGGTGGCGTCTGTTCGGGCCAGCTTTGCGCCCGCAAACGCCGCGGTCATCGGCGCCGACCAGGCGATGTCACCTTTGCCCGGCTTGCCCCGGAGGGCCTCGTGCAAGGGGCGGAGGAGCTGGGCGACATGGGGCACGAAGCGGTGGTAAAAATTTACCATGCCCAGGAACTCCTGGAGCCCCTTGATCGTGCGGGGCCGTGGGAAATCCCTGACCGCCTCCACCTTGGCCGGTAAAGGGACGGCCCCGTGCCTGGTGATGCGGTGCCCCAAGAAGTCGATGGTGGCGACGCCGAAACGGCACTTGGCGGGGTTGATGATTAGGCCATGCTGGCCCAGGCGTTCGAAGAGCGTGCGGAGGTGGAGCAGGTGCTCCTCCCGGGACGTGCTCGCGACCAGGATGTCGTCCAGGTAGACAAACAGGAAAGGTAGGTCACGCAAGACGCTGTCCATAAGCCGTTGGAACACCTGGGCCACATTCTTCAACCCGAAAGGCATCCTCAGGAACTCAAAGAGGCCAAAAGGGGTAATGACGGCCGTCTTCGGGACGTCGTCCGGTTGGACGGGGACCTGGTGGTAGCCCCGGATGAGGTCCACCTTGGAAAACACGGTCGTGTTTGCCAACCGGGCAGAAAAGTCCTGGATGTGCGGGACCGGGTAGCGGTCGGGGGTGGTGGCATCATTGAGCCGGCGGTAGTCCCCGCACCGCCGCCATCCTCCGCCGGGCTTCGGCGCAATGTGCAGAGGAGAAGCCCAAGCGCTGTTGGAGCGCCGTACGATCCCCAGCCGCTCCAGCGTGGCGAACTCTGCTTTCGCCACCGCGAGCTTCGTGGGCTCGAGTCGGCGTGCCCGAGCATAGACCGGCGGCCTGACCGTGGGGATATGGTGCTCCACCCCGTGTTTAACGGCCACCGCTGAGAAGGTGGGCCGTGTGAGGGCCAGGAAACTGGCAAGGAGGCGGGTAAAGTCGTCCGCTGCCGGAAGCGTGCAAACTAAACTCGCCGGGACGGAACCCTCCAGCAAGCCGCTTGGCAAGCCGCTCGGTGAGCCGCTCAGTGAGCTGCTCAACGAGCCGCTCAGCGAACAAGCGAGCGAGCTGAAGGTCTCGGCCTGGACGAGCCGTCTGCGCTTCACGTCGACCAACAGCCCATTCGCACATAGGAAGTCTGCACCGAGCAGTGCCATTGGCACGCTGGCGGTCACGAACAACCATTGAAAGCGCTGCCCTCCGAACCGCAGGGAGAGGCAACGCTTCCCGAATGTGCGGATGGGTGTACCGTTGGCGGCAAGCAAAACGGGGCCCCGGCCCACGGTTTGCTTGTCGGACATGGAGGCTGGGAGGATGCTTACCTGCGCTCCTGTGTCACAAAGAAAACGGCGCCCGGACAAGGTGTCCATGATGAACAGGAGGCTGCCGGAATGGCCGACGCTCAGGGCCGCTAATGAGCGCCGGCCCGGTCGTTTTCCGACCTGTCAAAAGAGCACGGCGGGCGACACATTTTAGCCTTGCGGCCGAACCTGGCGTGGTAGTAGCACCAGGTTTGCGGTGGCGGCGGCCGCAGCGACCGTGGTGATGGCGGCGGTGGTGGTGGGTGGGGCGCAGCAGCGGCCACGAGGGAAGCCGAGGGCGCTGTAGCCGCTGCCCCGGGATCCACGACGGCAGCACCGTAACCCGACCGCGTGTCACAAGCCGCGAAAAACTTGTCGGCCTCTACGGCCAGAGCGCGGGGTTCCTTTATCTTGAAACCGGCCAGCGCGAGGCGTACCTGTGCGGGTAGCTGGCGTAGGAAAAGCACCCGGAATAAGAAATCCGGGGGTTGGTCACCAAGCAGCGACAGCATAAAATCCATCCGCACGGATGGTCGTGTGTCGCCGAGATCGGGAAGGTCCAGGAGGCAGTCGGCCCGTTCGATCTCCGTGAGCCCGAACATGGCGAGCAGGAGACGTTTGAGCGCCTCGTACTTGTTGTCGCCTGGCGGGCGCTGAAGGATGGACACGATTCGGGCGGCAGTGCCGGGCCCGAGGGTGGAGACCACATGGTAGTATTGGGTCTTGTCCGCCGTTATGCCTCGGAGCTGAAATTGAGCTTCGGCCTGGACGAACCAAACGTCGGCTTGTGCCTCCCAAAACTCCGGGAGTTTAACTGCGATGGCGTTGGTGGCCATGGCGCGTTCGGTGGTCAGCAACGGCTGAACCAATCAGGGTCACCAGTGTGGTGCTGCGCACACACGACTCGATTGCCAGAGAGGTAGGCCACAACGCGTTGGTAATAAAGAGTCTTTATTCAAAGCTCGCACTTCTGCACTGAGCGGGCTCGAGCTTAGAGCCCGCATATATATCCCGAGGCCACGCATAGTCCCCGGGCGTGGCCGATCGGTCGATAGGCGGGGCATGCATTCTAGTTCCCCGCCTGGACGTTCGTGCCACCTGCTGGTGCGCTGAATTTGTGTCCCTTGTGTCCGCCACACTATAAACTATAAAGATTTCATAAAGTTAAAAACTATAAAGATTTTAAACACTCAAGCAAGCACTCCAAAGAAACGGTTGATAAAGGAACGGCTGGCTTGGCAAGCAATACCAAGGTGATTGCGAATGGAAAATACATTATGTCCCAAAGCCTGGTTGTCGTTGGGGACGCATAGACTGCCTGGAAACGGCTAAGCCACGCCCCTCGCTCCATGTAGACTGCCTGGAAACGACTAAGCCACGCCCCTCGCTCTGTGTAGACTGCCTGGAAACTACTAAGCCACGCCCCTCGCTCCACATATACTGCCTGGAAACTACTAAGCCACGCCCCTCGCTCCACATAGACTGCCTGGAAACGACTAAGCCACGCCCCTCGCTCAGATTTGTTGTTAATGACTCGAAATCGATGAACAAGTGTAACTTATAAACGGCTAATTGCTTAACTGTGAGTTGTGTCGTCCTATAGAAGGACCAAGTATCACGTTAACAGAGGTGGTTTGATTTGGAGGAAGGAACAAGGTCAGAATACCTTCGAAGTATTAAATTGCTTAAAAGTATGATATCCTGATATGTATCGTTTTTGTCCCTATCTCCAAAGGTGAAGAATCACTTTTAAATATTCTAGTAGCCGGATCCGAATCCGGATCTTCACCAAAATCTAAACATTTAGTCCTTGTCACATATGCTACATCACTGCCAAATTTCGTCCGAATCCGTCCACAACTTTTTGAGATATTTTATTCACAAACAGACAAACAGACAGACAGGGGTGAAAACATAACCTCCATCCATCCACCTTCGGTGGCTGAAGTAATTAAGCTTCACGTTCATTCGTTCGTTTGTGGGTCCGTATGATCCATTTGTTGGTTAAATGTTTTGTTTTATTGTCATTTGAATGAATTCTAGTTGTGGTGGCTGCTTCATTCGGTGGTTTTATAAAGACCCGTTGAGGGATTAATTGGCTGCAGTCAATACCACTTATAAGACCGCATCACGCGACTTGGGTTGCTCGGCCTGAGATTACATTCAGCCACGTGACGCCTATGGACGAAACATTGGACTGCTTTTCGACTTCCAATCTGCACAGAAATGTAGACTTCAGACGAAGTTCCAGCAGGGAGGTCTAAAAGCGATTGACTGTCGGATTAGAACCGACCAATTTTATAATTGCATTTCCCTTTAGAAGGATAATTATATGGCCCAATATTTCCGATGCCCGTGGTACTATTTGGAAATGCAAGGTCGGGAATGAATGGCATGAAGACGTGCTTGATGTGATTCACATATTTGTTGAAGCTCACTGCGCACCATCGTGGAATGTACACCAAATGCTCAGTGAGATCAGCAGTTTAAATGGTGCGCGAGGCAGCATGAGGATCCGTTAAATGGTGTTCGAGGCAGCATGAGGATCCGTTCCACCCCCAGGGTTCTTCGAATACCATTGGACTACCCCAGGTAGACCTTCAGGGTTCTCCACACCTGAAACACCGAATCTGCTTGTGGCATCACCACCGACGTTGATGCTGCAAATCCAAAACCTCAATCCCTTACGTGCCCGCGGAGCGAGCTTTGGATATTGCTTGTTGGGAAGCAGACATTGTTATTCCCCAATTCCGCATGCTGCTTATATGTTGTAATTTGTTCTCAAAGCAATCTTTATTCTTTTCAGATTTCTAGGGTGTTGAAAGTTTGTTGGTCTTTCAATGAAATACCGATAACACCAACCTGAGACTAGAGGATTTGAGGTGCAAATTAAAATTTTAGTTTGACTGAGCTTTCATGGCAACTTTGATACCTAAATATTTACCTCCGTCACCAAAGGTGGATGGAGGTTATGTTTTCACCCCTGTCTGTCGGTTTGTTTGTCCGTCTGTTTGTGAACAAAATGTCTCAAAACGTTGTGGACAGATTCGGACGCAATTTGGCAGTGATTTAATGTATGTGACAAGGACTAAATGTTTAGATTTTGGTGAAGATCCAGATTCGGATCCGGCTACTAGAATTTTTATAAGTGATTCTTCACCATTGGGAGATAGGGACAAAACGATACATAGCAGGATATCTCAAAAAGTTGTGGACGGATTTGGACAAACCTTGGTGGACAGGTTGGGTGTCTGACAAGGAAAAATTGATTCGATTTTGGTGAAGATCTGAATATGGATTCGGATATGAGAATTATTTAATTTTCAAAGTGATTCTTCACCTTTGAGAGATAGGGCATAAAACGACACATAGTGGGATATCTGAAAAAGTTGTGGACGGATTTGGACGAAACTTGGTGGACAGGTTGTGTGCGTGACAAGGAAGAATCGATTCAATTTTGGTGAAGATCCAGATCCAGATAGTAGAATTTTTTAAGTGATTCTTCACCATTGAGTGATATGGCCCACCAGGTGGAAGTATGCTCTCTACTGAGTGCTGTTCTAGTTTCTGTCATGGAGTGTTGGATTGTTGGGCATCTGAGCCTTCTGATGATGCTGGGATCTCGGATTCAAATATCAGATGCACAATTATGTTGATTTGTCACTTTGTAATTTATAAAAAGGTAACAAACACAGAGTTATCCTACGTGTGCTATCTCTATAATGAGCCTCAAATCAACATTCCAAGGTAACACCTGCAAGTCCTGGTCTTTTGAACATAAAGAGCTCTTTGAGTTCATCGTCAAACACAACCGACATTGGCGCGCTCCAAGACGAATGGATTTGGCCTTTTGTTTGCCGGCGCCGTGGCGCCGAAAAACTCCCTTTAATAATCGCTCCTCCGCAAAACCAGGAGTGATCCATTGCTGGGAAATGGGAAGCTGCCACCGGATCGGGAAGTGCAGTCGAGATAGGGACGCAGTGTTTGCATGACGCGGCTGCGCTTTCGATATTGTTCTGTGCTCTCTGGGCAGTTATTACCATCGTCTGAGGAGAGGTTATTGCATTTGAGTCCGTTTGTTTGTCTGTTTGTCCGTCCTGAGGAGAGGGTCATTTATGTAGGCATAAATTGGTGGAGAAAAAAAAAGAATGATGACGTCATCGGTCACGTGGTTCGGCCGCCATCTTGGAAAAACTGAAAAACTTTGCACCTCGATATCTCCGAAAGCGCTGAATAGAAAAATTGAGACATGGCTCATTGTAAAGAACTCTCCATGGGGAATAAAATCTGTGAATGATGATGTCATAGGTACCTCCATTATGATGTCATAATTTGATAAGTACAAAACGTCATCCGATCAAGATGAAATTTCTTGCGCATAATCTAGGAATAAATTAGTGGGGAAAAAAAAGTGATGACGTTATCGGTCACGTGGTTTGGCCGCCTTATTTGTTTAACACAAAAGCCTTAAAAACCACTGAAAACCGGATCGGGGAAGTTCATCGTCAAACCGATGGCGAGGGTTTGCAATCTCTGATTGCTCTTTTTCTTGTTTGTTTAATGCCAAACATCCAGACACTATAATCGGGGGAAAATGGAGATCGAGAGGCCTGTGTAGACGTGAATAGCGTGCTTACAGTCACGAATGCGTTAATGCGTAAAACGCCGCGTTGACGCATACTCTATATAGTTCATCTCTTCGCCAAAGCCGCCACTGGAATACTTTTAAAGGAAAGTCAGAAATCCTCCGGGATTAGAAGAGAGAGAGGGAGTGAGGCATGCCTCGGGAGGATCGCGGAAACAAGGCAGAGACGTGTTACGGTGCTTTCAATAATTTTGTTTCGACGGCCGGGAGTCTCATGATGGAATGAAACCCGGACCGCCGACGGATCCTGGACCTTGGAGCATCGCAGCTGTCAGGATTCCTTTGGCATTTGTACGACGCTATATACGCTTGCTGTGTTTTATATTCTTCAACTTGAAAGGCTTTCTTCGATGTTGGTCCAAGAAAGAAGCTATTACATTCACTTCAAGCTATTCGCTTGGCTGCGGCATGAACCGTTGGTTTTCCGCGAGCAAACTGGGTTTTATGAGAACGTAGCCCAAGTAATTTACCTTGTTACGTCACTTTAAGGATAGCTCGAAAAGCCTGCAGGTTCCATCAAAATGAGTAAGAAGAGTGAATCTAGTGCTTCTCACTGCAGATAAATGTTGGGGGAAGATCACTAATGGCAGAGCACCACTTGTTATGCAAGTAATAAAAACCGTTTTTTGAAAATGCAAAACGATGTAGGGATAATCTAGAAATAAATTAGATGGTATGGCATGCCAAAGAACATGTAAACAAGGTAGGGATGGTCGCAAGAAAGTCCATCCTTGCATCCATTTTGCAATGATAGTCTGTTGATCGTTTCCATGTATGAATTTGACCAATTAAATATGAAAGACATACTGGATTCAGCTGGTATTTGTGCTGATTGTGAACCCAAATGGAGAGACATGTGCAGCGTCATTGGTAGGCACAACCATTATTCAAACAAAGATGTATGGATGATTTCACATGATCATTTCTACTAATACAATGACCATTGGTGGTTTATGGACTGTGAGTATCTCGAATTTCGTTCTGTTTATCGGGATGGTGCAGAGGTAGCGCACCTACCTTTGTGCTATCCTTAGTCATGGGTTCGGTCGTAGGCCTGACTATATAAACCGTTGGATTTCTGCTTCGCATGATGCATAGAGTTGCATCACAAAGTGCGCGTCGCTCCCACAAATGGACGCCAAGCTGGCTTTTCCAGCTGTTAGCATAAATACCACACCGTTATTCTACTTTGTACGCAGCACATGGCTGCGGGTAGTATCATTTGCTGGGGGCTCAACCGGCAATGTGCCTCTGATGCTGTATCCCCTGTAGGTTAGAGCAGGAGTTCGGAAATTGTTTCAGGGTGCCAAGGTTAGCTCACCAACTCTTCGCAAAGGACACCGTGAGATTCTTTGGCATCCGCCAACAAACGCTGGCAGATGGGACCTCCATCCACACATTGACGAATCATCGCCCTGCATGGAAAGCACTAGGATGACAGTTTCTAGCTGTGCTGAGATTCGAACCCAGGCTAGACAGCTCAGGGGCAGGTGTGCATTCCTCCAAGCCACCCTGCCAGCCCACCTCTCGGTATCCTTCGTGAAGAGTAGGAGATCACTCATCGCCGAGACCCTGAACAAATTACAAAATTCCTGCCTCCTTCAGTCGAACATCAGGCATGGCCAGCCGGTTTGTGATAACTTCATCAAAAGATTTCCACGATGGATACACCACCAGAAAGTGGGAATGATTGGCACCCAAGTTGTTGTGTGTTTAGAGTGTGAGCATCTTGTTCCGAAAACTCTTCTAATGACTTCATGGACTAAACACCTTAAATGGCATGTCTTCCTTATCACGACTATCATGAAAATGTCACAGCTCAAACTCGTTTATTCGCGGAATAGACTTTCTGCAGCAGTATTTCCTCGAAGGCGAACTTCTACTCTTTAGAGTCTGAACGAGGAGCCGCCAAACGGCGCGATCGTCGAGTGCTTTCAACACAAACGATTTGCGCAACTTTTCGCTCGTTGAACACACAATCGGTCCACCATGGTTTGTCGGTCTTGTACGAGTACATGATCATTTGCAAACAGCTGCGGGAAGTTGCTCCTGAATATGACCACTTATGGACGAGAGGTGATTATACCTTGGGGTACCATGGCATTTAATTCATCTTGGGGGTTCTGGGTAAAAATGAAACTCAATTAAACGCATTTGTTGGTCTTCCACAAGAGGATCGTTATTTGAAAATTGGACACAAGAGGGCAATTTGAACGGAGGTCCATTATTGCGTTGTGCGAACCCGTTTTTTGTTGTTCATCTGTTTTGACGATTCGAATAATTTTGAAAGATTTCTGAAGGTTTTTTTTTGTATACAAGATCGAAGCTCGTGTAAGAGCAACATTAATCACAAAAAAAAAACGGACACATAAAACATATAATAAGTGGAGCAGTAGACAAGATGGGGAGAGAGGGGGAAACACACAAGTACAACATTTGAGAGCAGGGACATCGGGAGATCTGTGGGAGGGAGAGAGCTTGGGGGAGGAGGCACGGGAAGGGGGGGGGGGGGAGGGGTGGGAGAAGTATAAAACACGTGGACACTGCAAGGACTTCCAGGAAAGAAGTCCGCATTTCAAAAAAGTGGATCTGGGTGAATAACAGGGGTAGAAAAGATCAAGGTTTTGGATGGGGGAAGATAAGAGATGGTGGTGAACAGCTGTTTTAAAGACCCGGAGGGAGGAGTGGGATTGAAGAGAATGAGAGAGTTTGTTCCAGAGGCGGGAGTAAAGAGGAATAACGGAGTGAAGGTGAGCAGAGAGTCTTGATTTTGGCAATTTCATCAGAAGAGGGTTGCTGGCAGATCTTGTGCGACCTGCAGGAATTTTTGGGGGACAGAGCCCAGAGAGAGCTGGGGGAGCTAGGCCAGAGAGGAGTCGGTAGAAGACAGAAAGACCACCAACCTGCCTGCAGTGAGTAAGTAAAAGGCCCTCAGAGTTAGCTTCATCGCGGGAGATTCCAATGATTCTGAAAGCTTTGGTTTCAACAGCGTGAAGCCGAGCTAGGGGTGAGGCAGGAGCACCAGCCCAGAGGGGAAATCAGTATTCCATTGAGCTGCGGATGAAATCCTTGTATGTGGTGAGGAGCTCAGGTGTGCCAAGGAAGGACTTCGCACGGCGGAGGATGCCCAGTCGGCGACTGGCTTTGGAGGCCAGCTTGGAAATGTGGTTTTCCCAGGAAAGATCATGGCAGATAGTGAGACCCAAAAGCTTGAGTGACAGACCTTCTTGGAGAGGATTGTTGAGAAAGTAGATGGGAGGGTTGTCCAGTCGGTCTTTTCGGAGAGACATAGTAAGAGTGTGAGATTTGTCAGGATTGAAAGACATGTTCCACTTGTTTGACCAGTCTGTTATTTTGTCCAGGTCTGCAGAGAGTGAGGAGGCTGCAGACTGCCGATCTGAGGGATCTGAGGTATGGAGCGGCACAGAGTGGAGCCATCAGCAAAGAGATAGGTTAAAATTGAATCTCCACCCATTCACTCACAATAGTGGGGTGGCTAAAGTCCAAATTTAAGTGATATCGTGACACACTGGCACAAAGGACCAAATTTGGCACAGTTCTGCTTTAGGACCATACAAAACTTTTGAGAGGGGGCTGCCCGATTTTAGAGGCCCAGGTCAAGGTCAGGTCAAGGTCAAAGGTCAAATTATGTGTCTGTCATGTTTTTGCAATATCCAGCTTATATATAACCTAAAAGACTTGGTCTTAGTCACATAACCAACATATTTAGTCAATGAATCCATTACTATTATGGGAAGTTCCACCGTTTTAATGAAGAGGATTCAGTATGTCCTGCACAAATTCGCGATGGACTGTACACAGCAGGAGCGCTGGATAACCTAGACCACAACCCTACATCACAAACAGCTGAAGGGTCTTTCCATGGGACCAGCATGAGTTTGTTCCAGTTCCCTACGAAGACAAATCCAGGAACAATCAGACAACCCATCACAGTTCCGCCGCCTGTGTGTACCAGAAACCCTTCCCTCCCGGACAGCTACCGCATAGTCCCAGCTGTTGCTTGCAACACCAACATTATAATGGTTCCAGAGACGGCTGTTATGCAGGATACCGTGGACAGTTTACACGAAGCAATAGAAGAAGAAAATCAGTGGCTACAACAGAAAATGCAACTTCTCAAAAAAGACAACCTTGAGAAAGGCGACTTCATAACATGGGCTGCTCATCACGCTGATCGTCAACCAGATGTCACAGACCCACCTGGGATAAGTGCTCTCTTGCCCCTCTTCTATGAGCCAATCCAGTATCCTCCCTCAGCGTATCGATGTACGTCAAAAACACGGATGCAAAAATGACCAACACATAATTTGACCTTTGACCTTCACCTGACCTTGAAATACAATATGGCAGCACCTGAGGATATTTTCCATAATACAAATGGATTCCTTGTCCTTAAAAATGATTATTTGGACACTGACATAATGTTTCTATGACAGCTATGAGCTGGATATGGCAAAAACGTGACAAACACATAATTTGACCTTTGACCTTGACCTGACCTTGACCTGGGCCTCGAAAATCGGGCAGCCCCCTCTCAAAAGTTTTGTATGGTCCTAAAGTATAACTGTGCCAAATTTAGTGCTTTGGGCCAGCGTGTCACGATCATTTCCATAAGCCACTCCACTACAAGGAGTTTCACTCACAAGGAGTTTCACTCACAAGGAGTTTCATAGTTATCAACAACTGTCAGCCTCAACTATTATACGAGTCTCTCCCTAAGTAATTGTTGTTGGTTTGTACACAGAATAAATCTATACAGACTAACAGAAAATACTATATTTTCGCATCATGCATCCTTGAATAATCTCGCTGGTGTACCAAACAATTAGGTAGTAGGTTGTAGACAAAGTGCTGCCCGGAACCATCTTACAAACCATGTCAGGATTTCTGGTCTTACTTTCTGTTTCACTCAAACTACAGCGACCGGGCTAGCTCCAACCTCTCCCTCTCTCACGCAAGCAAACATCATACACTTTTCATCATACACTTTTCTTCTCTTTTATTTAAGGCTGACCTCATTGAGGGCTATTCAATTCGTTCCTGGAGCCTTCAACATAAAAATAAATAATAAAAAACAATGCGGAATTTCCATGGTTCCCTGCTCATGTTGTTCCATGCTGTCAAAAGACAATCCTGTCAGATTCCTAAAATATTCCGCATTCGATTGGAGACTAATTTCCTTACAAGAGCCCAGTGGAACCGGGTTATCTACCAATGTAGATATGTATACAGACGGGGACAGACGGACGGACGGACAGACAAACACTCTTGTTTTATAATATGGATTATATATACAGTACTAGTACTAGGCATCATTAACATATTGCTGACAATACAGTATTGTAATGGTCACACATCTTCAATGACAGTCGCGCCACTCGCAGGTATGGGTAGAAATCACCTCCACATCCGCCGGGTTAATTTTGCATGAATTGACATTTTAGAACACATGACTACAAATAATTTGCCAACAAGATTGACCAAGCGAGCTTGTCAGTGATCCACTTTTAAAGTGCTTTGGTGTGAACCCAGTCTGCCGATCCAACAGGATAATTATTGGGGGAAAATGCCAGGGCTGTAGAAAATGTCCTTTTGTATATGGTGTGTGCCATGTGGCAAACTATAGTATTTCGGTTTTGGGAAAACGCTGAGAAGTAATGGCAACCACCATAAGGTCCCTCAGAATAGTTATTTCATAGCAGAACATTATCTTAGCCCCTTCCCCCTATTTCGGGTTAGTATGTCTTTATGCATTGGGAAAGGGAAGATAGGCCCTCCACTCATAAGGGATCAGTCACGAGGCAGATGCACCAAGATTGCATCCACAGTTATTGATTCAAAGTCTTGAAGGACAGAAGACAGGCCAAAGGCCTAAAGAGTGGATGCCAGCAACAAAATTTTGTGAACAGGGAACTTTTCAAACCCACCAATCAGGGCCTGAGGAACTTCAGGGGAGCTTGAGGGGGCGGAGTGACGGCTTTTCCGACCAATCGGGAGCCCAGACACCCTCGAACAGCAGCCACACCCCTTGCCAGGGCCCTGACAAAAGGCCTTGCACATGTGTTTTCTCTCTCTCTTCGCCGGTTTCACCTAGCACGTACCTGCATTACTATTACTCTCTCTCTCTCTCTCTCTCTCTCTCTTGGTTTTTGGACATTGTTGACTGAGCACGTGCCTGCATTACTCTCTCTCTCTCTCCCCCTCTCTCTTTCTGCCGGCCTCACTCAGCACGTGCCTGCATTATCATTCTCTTGCTCTCTCGGCCAGCCTCACTCAGTACATGCCTGCATTACTCTTCGCCTTGGATTGCTTTGGCTGTACAGTGTACACGTGTTTTTGGACTCCCTCTTTGGCCTTGGACATTGTTCACCTTGCACATGCTTGCACGTGATTGCCCTCTGCTGGCTGCCAGACCCCCTCTCGGTGCACGTATGCACAACACCCACTTTCTGCACGAGGCCACGACGTACTATTTACCCTGCACGAGATCACGACGTGCTTACTCTACGTGTCCCTGGCACTCTTCCCTGTGTGGTTCCCCGACGCACTTACTCTGCCGAGTTCTCGACGTTCATTACCTGCTCGTGTTGGGGACTGCCGTTTGCTGGCCAGGTGTTCGTTGGTGGGGTCGAGACAAAAGGCGTCGTGAGGAGAATTATCTGGAAACATCGTGGCCATTTCACTAACAGGTTCCCAACGTTCGTTTCCTCTCCCCCTACCCCGTGAATGTGTGTTGGCGCCAGACGTGGCCAGACGAAATCCAAACAGTTCAATCTTGGTTTCTTCAGACCACAGAATCTTGTTTCTCACAGTCTGAGAGTCCTTTAGGTGCTTTTTTGCAAACTCCAAGCGAGCTTTCATGTGTCTTTCACTGATGAGAGGCTTCTGTCTGGCCACTCTGCCATAAAGCCCAGATCGGTGGAGTGTTGCAGTGATGGTTGTCCTTCTGGAAGTTTCTCCCATCTCCACACAGGATCTCTGGAGCTCAGCCAGAGTGACCATCTGGGTCTAAGTCACCTCTCTTACCAAGGCCCTTCTCCCCCGATTGCTCAGTTTGGCCGGGCGGCCAGCTCTAGGAAGAGTCCTGGTTGTTCCAAACTTCTTCCATTTAAGAATTATGGAGGCCACTGTGCTCTTGGGAACCTTCAATGCAGCACAGATTTTTTTTTTGTAGGCTTCCCCAGATCTGTGCCTCGACACAATCCTGTCTCTGAGCTCTGCAGGCAGTTCCTTCGACCTCATGGCTTGGTTTTTGCTCTGATATGCATTGTCAGCTGTGAGACCTTATATAGACAGGTGTGTGCCTTTCAAAATCATGTCCAATCAATTGAATTTACCACAGGTGGACTCCAATCAAGATGTAGAAACATCTCAAAGATGATCAAGAGAAATGGGAGGCATCTGAGCTAAATTTCAAGTGTCATAGCAAAGGGTATGAATACTTATGTCAATGTGATATTTCAGTTTTTTCTTTTTAATAAATTTGCAAAACTTTCTAAAATCCTGTTTTCTCTTTGTCATTATGGCGTATTGAGTGTAGATTGATGAGGGAAAAAATGAATTTAAACGATTTCAGCATAAGGCCGCAACATAACAAAATGTGAAAAAAGTGAAGGGGTCTGAATACTTTTTGAATGCACTGTATGTGTGTTTATGTGTATGTATGCTATATATATATATATGGCGCTTCAGAGGTTGAAAGGAAGGGTCGAAGATAGATTGAGAAAGATGAATGAGATTGTGTTTGAGTATGCGTGTGTCATGTTTGGAGTGAAAGAATGTATCGCAAGGGGTGAGAAGGAGGCACGTTTGAGCAGGAGGCAGAGGGAGATCCATGAATTGAGAATGGAGTTGAGGAGCTTGAATGGAAGATGGAAGCGGGCAGTGGAAGGGGAGAGGAATGGGCTTGAGGTGTTGACGAAGCAGGTGAGGATGAGGTTGGTGAAGTTGAAGAGAGTGGAAAGGATGAAGAGGCGAAGAAAGGAGAGGCAGAGGAAGAGAAAGATTCTTTGAGAATCCTTTTCAGTTTATGAAGGATCTGTTGGAGCCATCTCGATTTGGTGTACGGAAGGTACCGAAGGAAGAGTTGGAAGGTCACCTGCATGTCACGTATGCAGACAGAAGGAGGAACTAAGTGGTGGAGGACATTGAAGGCTTGGTGAGACCGACAGAGCCAGGTGTTCCATTTAATTTGTCAGAGCCAAAGATGTCTGGGGTTGAGGCAGTTTTGAGGAAGGCACGGGCGGCATCGGCTCCAGGACCAAGTGGAGTGCCATACAAGGTGTTTAAGAGTTGTGAAGGCATCAGGCAGTATCTGTGGAAGGCTCTGAAGGTGGTATGGAGGCAAGGAGTGGTGCCCAGTCAATGGAGTAGGGCGGAAGGAGTTTATATTCCAAAGCAGGAGGAGGCTGTGACACATGAGCAGTTTAGACCAATATCATTGCTCGATGTAGATGGAAAGAGATTGATGGGTGTCTTTGCGGCACGGCTCTCAGGCTTCATCAGAGAGAATGGTTTTGTGGATGGTTCTGTGCAGAAGGCAGGAATACCAGGATCACCAGGATGCATTGAACACTCAGCAATGGTCTGGCAAGTGTTACAGGAGGCAAAGAGACAAAGGAAGGATGTGGCGGTGGTATGGCTGGATTTGGAGAATGCATATGGGTCTGTGCCGCATGCCTTGATGAGGTATGCCATGGATTTCTTTTGGGTTCCATGGAGATTTAGGGATTTTTTGATGACATATTATGATCAGTTTTGGATGCGGTTTGCGACACAGTCCTATGCAACAGAGTGCCAGAAGTTGGAAGTGGGGATCCCGATGGGATGTACCATCTCCCCTATTTTGTTTGTGCTGGTTATGGAGTTGTTGATACGTGCGGTGAGTGGACATGGGAAAGAAGTGGACCTAGCCCCTGGTCAGAGTTTGCCAGCGATGTTTGCATTCATGGATGACCTGACAGTTGTCCAACAGTCGGCTGATGCAACATTAGAGGTACTTGGACGACTGGAAAGATTGATGCGGTGGGCAAGAATGGGCTAAAAAGCAAGAAAGTCGAGGAGTGTGGTAGTGAGACGAGGAGTGGTGGATAACATGAACAGGTTTGAGCTGGGAGGGGAGGTGGTTCCATCATTGACAGAGGCCCCTGTGAAGAGTTTGAGAAGATGGTATACACTGGAGATGAATGATGTGGGAATGGTG
Organism: Myxine glutinosa; assembly: GCF_964187855.1. Lineage (NCBI taxonomy): Eukaryota > Metazoa > Chordata > Myxini > Myxiniformes > Myxinidae > Myxine > Myxine glutinosa. Next base: position 134,310,998 of record NC_136265.1, on the reverse strand, counting down.
GAGAAGGTGAGGAACAAGCATTTGAGAGGTTTGAAGAGGATTGATGGATGTGGTTTGCCAGGTAAGTTGAAGGTATGGTGTTTGAAGTTTGGATTGATGCCATGAGTATTGTGGCCATTGATACAACAACAACAACAACAACAACATGCATTTTAAGGCCATGTTCCCTGCTAGAGCGGGGGTTAGCCTTGCGGTCCCCATGACAATCTTCTCCATTTTGCCCTATTTTCTGCATCTCTCCTTGTTAACCCCCTTGCCCGCATTTCTTCTTCCACCATCTTTAGCCAAGTCTTTCTCGGTCTTCCCCGTCCTCTACTTCCTTCTACATTAACTTCCATCACTCTTCTCAACCAGTCACTTTCATCCTTCCTCAATACATGACCAAACCATCTCAACCTGTTCCTCTTCACAGCATCAATCACAGGCAATATTCCCATCATCTTTCGCAATTCATCATTTGATTTGTGTGAATGTGTAGGAGGGGGGGATGGGGAAGCTCGCAGACTTGTGGCCATTGATGATGTATGATATTGCGATTGGGCATGTAGAGAGGATGGAGGTTGTGGTGAGCAGGTTTGTGAGGAGGTGGTTGGGAGTGCCACGCAGTTTGATGAACATTGGCTTTCATGGTCAGGGTGGAAAACTCCAGTTTCCCTTGACATAATTAACCGAGCAGTTTAAAGTGGTGAGGGTGCGGGAGTTCATGATGTTGCGGGATTCAAGTGATTCAGTGGTAAAGAATGCCCTCCCAGAGAAGAAGGGAAGTCGGAAGTGGAATGCAAGAGCAGAGGTGGATGAGATGGAGGAGTGGTTTCAACAGGAGGAGGTCGTGGGGATGGTACAGCACGGGAAGCATGGCTTGGGGTAGATGAAGCATGAGTGATGGGGAAAGGCATGTGTGAAAGAGAGGGGAAAGATGGTTGAGAGGGAGGTGAGAAAAAAGGAGGAGGAGAGATATGTGAAAGCAGTCAGACAGGCACAGCAAGGTGCTTGGACGCGGTGGGAAGGTGTGCAAGTGAGAACATTGAAGTGCCAAGAGATTTGGAGGATGGAGCCAATATTGTTGAGTTTCCTGTTGCGGGCAACGTATGATGTGCTTCCGTCACCAGTAAACTTTAGGTTGTGGAGGTGGTTGCAGGGGGAGAGATGTTATTTGTGTGGAGGTTTGGGAATGATGCAGCATACACTGAGTGCATGCTCGGTAGCATTGGCAGCAGTAAGATACAAGTGGTGGCATGATCAGGTGCTCGCGGTGGTAGTGCAGATGGTGCAACAAGAGGTGCTGAGATCGAGAGAGAGAAGAGTGGAGAAGGAGACCGATGGGGGAGAGATGTTGTTTGTCAGAGGGCCAAGTGGTAAGAGGTGGAAAGAGGAGGACGTGGAAAGTAAGAGGGCTGTCAGATGCTGGTGATTGGCAGGTGGTGGCAGACCTAAAGCCACAATTGATATTCCCAGAGGAGATCCGTGTGTCAAGGTTGCAGCCTGACATTGTCATCTGGTAAGGTGCAAAAACGACAGGTCATCTTAGGGGAATTGTCTGTACATTGGGAAGATAACATGGAGGAGGTGCATGAGAGGAAGAGAGGAAAGTACAGTGAGCTGGAGGCAGAGTGTCGGGAGAAGGGTTGGCGAGTTTCTTGTCAGTTATTTGAGGTGGGGTGTTGAGGGTATATTGGCAATTACTTTTCTGCATTTCATGCTCGGCTTGGAGTGTGTGGTACAGAAAGAAGGAGGATGTGTGACAAAGTGGCCCAGGTTGCCTTGAAAGGCTCACTTTGGATATGGAGGAAGTTTATGGAGGCATGTCGAACGGTGTAGGTTGAGGTTGTGGGTGGTGGTTCATTTCAGTCTAAAGGGGTAGTGACTGAGTGCGGAAGAGAAATGGAGATGTGTGTGTGTGTGTGTGTGTGTGTGTGTGTGTATGTGTGTGTGTTGCAGTAGTGTATGTGTGTGTGTGTGTTGCAGGAGTGTGTGTGTGTGTTGCAGGAGTGGGTGTGGTTTTGCATGAATGCGTTTTTGTTTAAGTGGTGCAAGTTGTTAGGGTGGTGGTAGGTTTTTTTGGTGTGTGAGTGAGTGGGTGAGGGGCTGTGGATTCTGGGAGTGGAGGCGGTTTTGTTGTTGTAGTCTGTGTTCTCACTGGCTGGGGGTGGGGGTGTGTACACATCCGGGTGTAGCTGCTGCATGTGGAGGCATATGTGCCCCTGCTGGCACACCTTGGCTGACCGTATCGAGGTTGAAGGGCCGAAACGGGATGATGCTGAGGACCTCGACTGAGGACCCGGTCAGTGAGGCACACTTGTGACCAGGTGTGTTTTGAAATTTTATATATATACTGTATATATATACTGTATATATATATATATATATATATATATATATATATATATATATATATATATATATATATATATATATATATATATATATTGTATATATATATATATATTGTATATATATATATATATATATATATATATATATATATATATATATATATATATATATATATATATATATATATATATATATATATATATGTATATACTGTATATATTATATATATAATATATATATTGTTGCGGTTTTGAGAACCCACACTTGTAAATAAATATAACATCATTAAAGGTTAAAGGTAGCACCCCATAGGTAGGCCACAAGCAACACGTAGATTACCATAGGACGTCAGTTATTTCTTAGTATGTGTTTAGATAAGGCCATTTTCCAATAATTGCATATGCGTTGTGTCAATCAAATAAGAGTAGGCCCTTCCGACCATTTTGGCAGCCTCCCCTTCATCGACGCCATTACGCCATTAAGCGCTCCCCAGTCTGTGCCCCATGGCCCTTCCCAATTTGTTACGCGCCTTGCCAGCAGCGTTCGCAACCTCGCTGGGCTTCCGCCCAAACCAGCCCAGAAACCCACGAGGTAAGGCCCGAAAAGGGGGCGGAGCGACAGGATGGAGGTGCGGCCACATGAACCGGCCATCAGGGCGGGGCCGGTAAGCCACAACCAGCCAACCAGGGCTGGAGTGAGATCGCCTGACAGGCGTGGCTCTGGGCTTCGAGAGCGTTCACTGGCTTGGCTTATAAAAGCCAGCGCACAAAGCCCTTAACAGGACTGATGGGAAGAATTATGAAGCAGCGCTCATTAAAGAGGACTGTGTGGAGAGGACTCGCTGGCGCTGATTACAGAGGACTTATCGTGGTTGAAAGGATTGGAAGGAATCGCGCTTGGCGAGAGGGCTGGCTGGGCGAGCGCGCGGCACGCATTACTAAGAACTGCAGCATGCAAGACATTGAGGAGGGGGCGCTTGGGGCGGGTAAGACCGGTAGCGCCAGTACCAAAGTGCCGGTACACAAAGTACGTACACCAATAGCCCATGCTTACCTTCCCCCCGTCATTATAATTGTCCGCTCGCGTTACGCTACGTGAAGAGCTGCCTGCCGGGTTTTTCGTCGGCTGGACCGGAGCCAGACTGGAGCCTGGACACCATCGCCGGACCTTCCACCCTACCATCTGAATCCCCGTGTGAGTGTTTGTGTGTGAGATGGGCCCGTTTGTCTGGGGAGTAGAATAAGACTGTCTGAGGCTGCCCTGTGTACTTTTCCTTCCTCTTTATTTCTTGTACATTATTTCGTTTCCTCTTCTTCTTTGTACATATGTTAATAAATTGCCCTGTTCTTTCTGGTTTCTCCTTAATCCGATCGTCCTAGTCTTTTCTCCATTGGGTAAACGTGGCACGATCGCAACCGCTTAGAATCGGGTCTCGTCACTTGTTAACAGCTCGGATCGCGGATCGCTATCCGCTCGGGGTTTCCATCAATATCCGTGATTTGGGCGGGAGTTATTCCCTCGTTTCCGGCTGGCGTTAGTACTTAGGTAGTAGCGAATCCCTAGGCCTAAAAACCCTACCTAACGCCGGGCCGGGAAGGACGTTATAACTTCCAGGATCGCGTCGGCCAGATAAAAGGACAAGGGGATTAACCCCCTCTTGATAAGGGGAGAGCCGACGTCGGAGATCCGCAAAAATATTAATATATATATGACTGAGAAATAGTAGAAACTCCACAGTACGAGCAGGGCGTCTCATTTGCATTAAATAAATAATCGGGAGATTAAATCAGACACGGACGTAGCTTCAGGACGGTCGATCTTTAATTCTCGACAAGCTTTCGACCAACAAAGGTCTTCTTCTTAGTCTACAGAAACAACCGGCATGTATATCAGACAAGTATGTATAGTGATATGTGTGTAAGATGTGTGATATGTATGCGAAAGATGTTTGTTTATGTATGTTTATGTATCTTGTGTGTTTTACACAATAATTCTCTATTGTTTACACAATATGCTTGTGTGTTTATGTATGTATGTATCTCTATATTTGTATATGCACGTGCACCAACTGTAACATGAACGATAACTGTAAGCTGCGCTTCACTTCCGCTGAACTTGGGGACGGTGAGTGAGCTTCAGTGTGGCTCTTCCTTTTGTATGCATTTTCTAACACATATCACACATCTTACACACATATCACTATACATACTTGTCTGATATACAGGCCTGTTGTTTCTGTAGACTAAGAAGAAGACCTTTGTTGGTCGAAAGCTCGTCGAGAATTAAAGATCGACCGTCCTGAAACTACGTCCGCGTCTGATTTAATCTCCCGATTATATATATATATATATATATATATATATATATATATATAAATAAATAAATATATATATATAAATATATATATATATATACACACTTATACAATGAAGAATGAATATTGGCATTTCTTGGAGTATTGCTTCTTATTCCGAGAACATTTCGAACAGTCCAAATAATGCCTCAAATTCACTCGGAAGGACTCCTTTCTTAAGACAACATCACAGTTTCATATCCAGGACTTTGAGAACTACATTGGACGGACAATAAAAGGAAAATCGGTATGTATGTGTGAAAATTTTCCTTTGCAGGAATTTCGATATCTTGCAAACAAACTATGTCTGTGTGGAGGGAACTACTCTTTCTTGGAGACCCTCCCTTGCTTCCAAGTGGAGGAGTTAGTTAATTGGCATGAGACGCATCACGTGCAAACATCTCTCCCTCCCTCCCACACCCCAAATTATCGTATGGAGCCCACCTCCCATCTCAAACAAGGCATGCTGTGCGTGCTTCGCATCTCCGTTACTTGCCAGCCCGAAGGATGTAAAAGGGTTGATGAAAAGGGTACGTGCAGGAAGCTCATTGAAAGCAGACTCCAGAGAACTAAGCAAGCAGACTGCGGCTTGGAGAGCTCATCACACCCAAGTGACTTTTGAGAAAAACGAATTTATGGCTTCCCTTGGCTTTGCCTTTTTTTGTCTGCACCAAAAGTAATCCCGGTTTGGGCGCTGTTGGCGGCACCGGGAGGCTTTGACTGATGGTCCGACGGATCACGATCGTGCACAAGCGCCACGTGATGATTTCTTCCTGCCTATTTCGAGGATTTCTTTTCTTCCAAACTTGGTCGTGCAGCCATTTACTGGGGCCTGTCTCCTTGGCAATGCTTTTCTGTTTCCCCCAAATCGTCAGAACTGTATATTAATTGCATACACAAATATAACAGAAAATTTGATCTGCACATTACATATATGCAGGGAGACCAGCCCTTTGGAAAATAAAAATACGGAACACTCAGCCAGGAGACAAGGAGATCGCTGGTTCAAAATAGGATGTGAAGCCCCCTGAAGCAATGCGATTTTAAGTACATATTTAAATAAGCTGATGAGGTTTAAAGTATTTAAATGTGCTATGAAGTTTTAAGTATTTAAATGTGCTATTAGGATTTAAGTATTTAAATGTGATATTAGGATTTAATTATTTAAATGTGCTATTAGGATTTAAGTATTTAAATGTGCTATTAGGATTTAAGTATTTAAATGTGCTATTAGGATTTAAGTATTTAAATGTGCTATGAAGTTTTAAGTATTTAAATGTGCTATTAGGATTTAAATATTTAAATGTGATATTAGGATTTAAGTATTTAAATGTGATATTAGGATTTAAGTATTTAAATGTGCGATGAAGTTTTAAGTATTTAAATGTGCTATTAGGATTTAAATATTTAAATGTGATATTAGGATTTAAGTATTTAAATGTGATATTAGGATTTAAGTATTTAAATGTGATATTAGGATTTAAGTATTTAAATGTGATATTCGGATTTAAGTATTTAAATGTGCCCTTAGGATTTAAGTATTTAAATGTGATATTAGGATTTAAGTATTTAAATGTGATATTAGGATTTAAGTATTTAAATGTGATATTAGGATTTAAGTATTTAAATGTGATATTAGGATTTAAGTATTTAAATGTGCTATTGGCATTGAAGTATTTAAATGTGCTATGAAGTTTTAAGTATTTAAATGTGATATTAGGATTTAAATATTTAAATGTGATATTAGGATTTAAGTATTCAAATGTGATATTAGGATTTAAGTATTTAAATGTGATATTAGGATTTAAGTATTTAAATGTGCTATTAGCATTTAAGTATTTAAATGTGCTATGAAGTTTTAAGTATTTAAATGTGCTATTAGGATTTAAATATTTAAATGTGATATTAGGATTTAAGTATTTAAATGTGATATTAGGATTTAAGTATTTAAATGTGATATTAGGATTTAAGTATTTAAATGTGCTATTAGCATTTAAGTATTTAAATGTGCTATGAAATTTTAAGTATTTAAATGTGATATTAGGATTTAAGTATTTAAATGTGATATTAGGATTTAAGTATTTAAATGTGCCATTAGGATTTAAGTATTTAAATGTGATATTAGGATTTAAGTATTTAAATGTGATATTAGGATTTAAGTATTTAAATGTGCTATGAAGTTTTATGTATTTAAATGTGATATTAGGATTTAAATATTTAAATGTGATATTAGGATTTAAGTATTTAAATGTGATATTAGGATTTAAGTATTTAAATGTGCCATTAGGATTTAAGTATTTAAATGTGATATTAGGATTTAAGTATTTAAATGTGATATTAGGATTTAAGTATTTAAATGTGCTATGAAGTTTTATGTATTTAAATGTGATATTAGGATTTAAATATTTAAATGTGATATTAGGATTTAAGTTTTTTTATGTGATATTAGGATTTAAGTATTTAAATGTGCCATTAGGATTTAAGTATTTAAATGTGATATTAGGATTTAAGTATTTAAATGTGATATTAGGATTTAAGTATTTAAATGTGCCATTAGGATTTAAGTATTTAAATGTGATATTAGGATTTAAGTATTTAAATGTGCCATTAGGATTTAAGTATTTAAATGTGATATTAGGATTTAAGTATTTAAATGTGATATTAGGATTTAAGTATTTAAATGTGCTATGAAGTTTTATGTATTTAAATGTGATATTAGGATTTAAATATTTAAATGTGATATTAGGATTTAAGTATTTAAATGTGATATTAGGATTTAAGTATTTAAATGTGCCATTAGGATTTAAGTATTTAAATGTGATATTAGGATTTAAGTATTTAAATGTGATATTAGGATTTAAGTATTTAAATGTGCTATGAAGTTTTATGTATTTAAATGTGATATTAGGATTTAAATATTTAAATGTGATATTAGGATTTAAGTATTTAAATGTGCCATTAGGATTTAAGTATTTAAATGTGATATTAGGATTTAAGTATTTAAATGTGATATTAGGATTTAAGTATTTAAATGTGCTATGAAGTTTTATGTATTTAAATGTGATATTAGGATTTAAATATTTAAATGTGATATTAGGATTTAAGTATTTAAATGTGCCATTAGGATTTAAGTATTTAAATGTGATATTAGGATTTAAGTATTTAAATGTGATATTAGGATTTAAGTATTTAAATGTGCCATTAGGATTTAAGTATTTAAATGTGATATTAGGATTTAAGTATTTAAATGTGCTATTAGCATTTAAGTATTTAAATGTGCCATTAGGATTTAAGTATTTAAATGTGATATTAGGATTTAAGTATTTAAATGTGATATTAGGATTTAAGTATTTAAATGTGCCATTAGGATTTAAGTATTTAAATGTGATATTAGGATTTAAGTATTTAAATGTGCTATTAGCATTTAAGTATTTAAATGTGCTATGAAGTTTTAAGTATTTAAATGTGATATTAGGATTTAAGTATTTAAATGTGCTATTAGGATTTAAATATTTAAATGTGATATTAGGATTTAAGTATTTAAATGTGATATTAGGATTTAAGTATTTAAATGTGATATTAGGATTTAAGTATTTAAATGTGCCATTAGGATTTAAGTATTTAAATGTGATATTAGGATTTAAGTATTTAAATGTGATATTAGGATTTAAGTATTTAAATGTGCTATGAAGTTTTATGTATTTAAATGTGATATTAGGATTTAAATATTTAAATGTGATATTAGGATTTAAGTTTTTTAATGTGATATTAGGATTTAAGTATTTAAATGTGATATTAGGATTTAAGTATTTAAATGTGCTCTTAGGATTTAAGTATTTAAATGTGCTATCATGTTTGAAGTACTTAAATATGCTATTTAGTTTTAAGATTTAAATATGCTATGAGGTTTAAGTATCTCATCCCATGTATCACCTGGTGTTGGCCAACAACATTCATCCGATGGACGGCACACACATGGATGAATCACCCTACCTGTGAAACACCAAGGATGGCAGTTTATATCTGGGTGGAGATTCAAACCCAGGCCAGACAACTTAGAGACATACCTACATCCATAACATCCAAAGATGAATCGCCGTGCCTGTGAAACACCAAAATGGCATCACCTCGTGTTGGCCTGATGGTTAGGGTGGCGGGCTTGGGATCCTAAGGTCTTGAGTTCGAATCCCGTTGAATAAAGCCAGGTGGGGTTGGCTCAGCCTGTCATCCTTCCGAGGTCGACAAAATGAGTACCAGATAACTGGTTATAGAGAAACATTGCATCAGCGGCAGACTCGCCCACAGAAAAATGATGTAACCAGCAGCCGGGTGGCTGCACACGAACCACCCACATCCCATGTGGTCTTCAATGATCCCACTCTTATTCCCACCCATGGTACACGGAATCCTGTGGTGAGGCAGTTGCTCTTTAGCAACTTGCCTTCTCTTCTTGGAGAGCAAACCCAGTCGAAGGCAATCTCAGTCCATTCCACAAAGCCCGCAACAAGTGTGTGTCCACTCTCAAGAAAGCCAGTAAACAACGTCTGTCCAACCTCAAGAATTAACTTTCAAACTAGTCTCTCTCTTCTAAAACCTGGTGGTGGTGGTTCGCCCAATGCACCATGGCGCCCTAGTTCGCCAGACCTCCCCATGTGCGATTTCTTCTTGTGGGGCTTTCTTAAGGGCGAAGTTTACACAACTTAACTCGTGAGCATTCAAGAGCTAGAAGAGCGGATTCAAGCAGCTTTTTGAGAAATTAAGCTCAGAATGAGACATTATTAGACACAAAAATTGACGAAATTAGACACAAAAAAAATGGTCTTGGAGTGTCGCAAGATGATGCACACACTGCTTGAAAATGATGGAAATCACGAGGAAATTCGTAACTAATTTTGTACACTTCTGAATTCAATAATTTTTTTATCACAAAATCTTGAAATACACACACACACACACACACACACACACACACACACATATATATATTGCATTGTACTAAAACCAACAAGCTTGTATCGCTTGCCAAGCCAGCTGTTCGTTGTTAACCATTTTGATGGAGTGCATGTTTGAGTGCTTCAGCCACTTCGTGAGCTCTCAACAAGCTGATTGGTGATAGAAGGAACACACACCTGCAGTGGCCGTTGTTGACGACACTTCTGTAGTTATCACACTACTCAGCTTTGACAACTCTAGCTAATTACATACAAAAAGATCATTTCTTAAACAAATTGCTCATCCTTTGCCCATCATTGCAAATTGCTCATCCTTTTCCCATCATTGCAAATTGCTCATCCTTTTCCCATCATTGCAAATTGCTCATCCTTTTCCCATCATTGCAAATTGCTCATCCTTTTCCCATCATTGCAAATTGCTCAATTGCTCAAACAAATTTGGCCGAATATTAATCAGAACACTGGCTAATCGTTCAGGAAAAAAAAAAAAATAACCCCGGCTTACGTATATGGAGCAAAAACATGCCTTCTGCTTATGTGCATGCATATACACACACACACACACACACACACACACACACACACACACACACACACACACACACACACACACACACACACACACACACACACACACACACACACAACACATCGTGGTTAAATAGATTGAATAATTCAAATTGTGAATATGAGACCTGTGAAGACATCATAGACCTCACTACAGGAGCGGCAGGTCATGTTATTATCCTTATTATTATTGCCAATTATTATTACTATTACTCATGTTGGACCATGCTATTTAAAAGACCACACCGCATGCCTTACCATTCTAAATTCCCGTTAATAAAATTTACTTTTTTTTTTGTTTTTTTTTGTTTTGTATACTGAATCGAGGCTCGTGAAAGAGCTAACATTTACTTCACAAACAAATCGACCAGACAAACAAAATACACAAAAAGAGGGAGCGGAAGACAAGATGCGGAGAAAAGGGGAAGCACACAAACACAACATCCGAGAGCAGGGAGATGTGTGGAAGGGAGAGGGCCCAGGGGGAGGAGGCATGGGAAGGGGGGGGGGGAGGGGGAAGTATAAAGCACAAGGACACCAAGGACTTCCAGGACAGAAGTTGGTATTTCAAAAAGTGGAATTGGGGTGAAATTAGCGGGGGTAGAAAAGATCAAGGTTTTGGATGGGGGAAGATAAGAGATGGTGGTGAACAGCTGTTTTAAAGACTTGGAGGGTGGAGTGGGATTGAAGAGAGTGAGGGAGTTTGTTCCAGAGGCGGGAGAAAAGAGGAATGAAGGATTGAAGGTGAGCAGAGAGTCTTGATTTTGGCAGTTTAACCAAAAGAGGGTTGCAGGCAGATCTTGTGCGACCTGTAGGAATATTTGCGGGACAGAGCCCAGAGAGAGCTGGTGGGGGCAAGGCCAGAGAGGAGTCGGTAGAAGACGGAAAGACCACCAACCTGCCTGCGGTGAGTGAGTGAGAGGCCCTTGGAGTTAGCTTCATCGCGGGAGATTCCAATGATTCTGAATGCTTTGGTTTCAACAGCGCGAAGGCAAGCTAGGTGTGAGGCAGGAGCACCAGCCCAGAGGGGAAATCAGTATTCCATTGAGCTGCGGATGAAAGCCTTGTATGTGGTGAGGAGCTCAGGTGTGCCAAGGAAGGACTTCGCACGACGGAGGATGCCCAGTCGGCGACTGGCTTTGGAGGCCAGATTTGAAATGTGGTTTTTCCAGGAAAGATCATGGCAGATAGTGAGACCCAAAAGCTTGAGTGACAGAACTTCTTGGAGAGGATTATTCTTCCGTCAGTTACTTCTTCTTCTTCAAAGTACTTCAGACAAAGTACTTCCGTCAAGGTGTCAAGGGTGGGGGGCAATATCGCAAGTCACAATCCCCTTGGGGAGTGGGGATATTGTTTCTTGATATCATTACCATTGTGCTATTATCATTAGTGTTTTTACTTTTATAATGAGAAATGGCTTTCGAAAAATGCCACGAAAAACGCCTTGGAAGAACTCCACGGAAGCAGCAGGAATGGTTGTGTTATTAACTAACCCTTGTGGGGTATATAGACAACAGTAGATCTTTAATGAGGTGCGTTGTTCGGCGATGTGATAAGCATTGACTGATGGTCGGATTCCTCCAAATTTCTTTCATTTTAGTGTTAAGCAGCATTAGCGACTGTTTAAAAAGGAAATCAAACGTGTTCGTGGTTTGTAATATTTTTACTTCTTGTAGGGGTGCTCCCACGAAAATGGCACAATAAGCTAATTAAACACGTTAACACTGCGTTTGGCCAAGGAGGAAACACCCCTTGGGGAGGTGAGACCTTATTAGTATTAATGTTTTGTAATAATATTAATATTTGTTGTCTTTGTTGTCCGTGACACAAAACCGTGAAGTCCGTGACACACAAGTCCGTGAAGACAAAGTGGGACATAGCCGACACAGGCAACACGGACAACAAAACACAATACACCGCTCAAACACGCACAAAACACTTGCAACATAAGCCGAGCATGGGTCCATGGTCACGAGGTCTCGCAACGCAGCTTTGTGATTGGTTGATAGAATAGGCCCACCCCTCCCCCCAGATATATCTGGGAGGAGGTGAACAAGGGAACTTCTCTTGATGAAGGCTAGTGGAGGCTCGGCGCACGCTGGGTTGCTGGCCGAAACGTTGAGTTTTTTAAAGACAAAGCTATAGGTTGGAGAACGGAAAAATGGATATCGTGGATATATATATATATATATATATATATATATATATATATATATATATATATATATATATATATATATATATATATATATATAATATATATATATATATATATATATATATATATATATATATATATATATATATATATATAATATATATATATATATATATATATATATATATATATATATATATATATATATATATATATATATATATATATATATATATATATATATATATATATATATATATATATATATATATATATATATATACAGTCACGTGAAAAAGTAAGTACACCCCATGTAAAGTTTTGACTTTTTCAACATATTTCAACATACAGCTATTTGATCTTCATTTCAACAATATTGATAGATAAAGGTGATATCACATAACAAATATCATGAAACATTTACATTTTGTAGTCCATTGTATAATTTAAATAAACATAAATGCAAATTTCGCATATGGAAAAAGTAAGTACACCCCTACAATTATCACTACTTCAAATACCTAAAATTAGAATCAGGTGCACCAGCTCAGGTGCAAATGATGAGAACATCATTAGAGAGGATCTTGGAGGAACCTGTCTTATTTAAACCTCAGACATTTAGTTTGGTTTGCTCTTTGTTGTTGAAGTGTGCAGCGTCACCATGCCTAGATCAAAAGAGCACTCTGAGGCCTTCAGAAAGAAGGTTATGGATGCCTACGAGTCTGGGAAGGGATTTAAAAAGATCTCCAAACAATTTGAAATCAATCATTCGACTGTCCGGAAGATCACCTACAAGTGGAGAAGATTCCAAACAACTGCCAACTTGTTCAGGCCAGGCCACTCCAGCAAGTTCAGCTTGAGAGCAGACCACAAGATGCTGAAAGAAGTCTCTAAGAACCCAAGAATGTCATCACGGGACCTACAGGTAGCTCTTGCCACTGTTGATGCCAAAGTGCACGAGTCTACCATTAGAAAAAGGCTGCACAAATTTGACCTATATGGGAGGTATGCCAGGAGGAAACCTTTGCTGTCCAGAAAGAACATCAGGGCAAGACTAAAGTTTGCCAATGAACACCGAGACAAAGACCAGCACTTCTGGAACAATGTGCTCTGGACAGATGAGTCAAAGGTAGAGCTATTTGGCCACAGTATCAGAAGACATGTTTGGCGAAAACCAAAGACAGCATTTGACCACAAGAACCTGATACCAACTGTAAAGCATGGTGGTGGAAATATAATGGTTTGGGGCAGCTTTGCTGCATCAGGGCCTGGGCAGCTCACCATCATAGAATCCACAATGAATTCTTCATTGTACCAGAGGTGCTTGAGGATAATGTGAGGCCATCTGTCGGAAAGTTGAAGCTCAACGGAAGGTGGACCTTGCAACATGACAATGACCCTAAACATACCAGTAAATCCACCAAGGAATGGCTGAAAAGAAAGAAATGGAGGGTTCTGGAATGGCCAAGTCAAAGCCCGGATCTAAATCCCATCGAGATGTTGTGGGGGGATTTGAAACGAGCTGTGCATGCAAGAAGCCCCTCAAACATCGCACAGCTGAAAGAATTCTGCATGGAGGAGTGGGAAAAAATTTCTCCCAGTCGATGTCAGAGACTGTTAGACAGTTATAAGAAACGCCTACTTGAGGTTGTTTCTGCCAAAGGGGGAAATACCACCTATTAGAGCCAAGGGTGTACTTACTTTTTCCACATGCCAAATTTGTATTTATGTTTATTTAAATTATACAATGGACTATAAAATGTAAATGTTTCATGATATTTGTTA